>NW_025334297.1:0-185256 GCF_014858855.1 Bufo gargarizans
CTCTTTAACTAATCCTTTATCCGTGCTATTGATCCATATAGACACCACGTATTGCCGTCTCACTCCACCACTCACCTTACCAGGGATAGCTAGGAGCTGGAGATTAGGCACGTGGACAGGGCGCCCCCACCACCAGGAGACGTCCCTGGGCAGAGGACCAGTTTAGGGAATCAGTGCTAGGGATATTCTTCCCCGGCCTCCCGCTCTATATACCTTCACCTTAGGTATATATTCAGACTCTGGCCTCTCCTTGGATCAACTGCATAGAACCGTATATGTATGTGTATATGTAAATTCTTAACTTCCTATTAAACTTAGTTATCTAACAAACAAACAGGGTACCCTTGCTGGACTGATTGTTTTACACATTGTTACCCCGTCTTAGTATAAGCTTGCTACTTGTATTGCTGGACTTCTACATTTGGGTTATTATGGGGGACTTCAACTACCCAGATATAGACTGGGAAACTGAAACTTGTATATCTCATAAGGGAAACAGGTTCTTGGCAATAACCAAAGACAATTATCTTTCCCAACTGGTTCAGGATCCGACTAGATGGACGGCCATACTGGACTTAGTATTAACCAATAGGCCTGACAGAACAACAGACGTGCAGGTTGGTGGACACCTGGGAAATAGTGACCATAGAGTAATAACCTTCCAATTATCATTCAAAAGAGTGTTTCTACAGGGAGGAACAAAAATGCCAAACTTCAAAAAAGCTAAATTTAGCCAACTAAGAGAGGCCATAGGCCTAACTAACTGGGACAAAGTCCTCAAAAATAAAAATACAGCCACAAAATGGGATATCTTTAAAAACATCCTAAAATCTCATTGTGAGAGGTACGGGAATAAAAGGTTAAGGAACAAAAAGAAACCAATGTGGATAAATAGAACTGTAAAGAAAGCAATAAATGACAAAAAGAAAGCATATAAAACACTAAAACAGGAGGGGAGCACGAAAGCACTGAAAAACTATAAGGAAAAAAATAGAACATGTAAAAAACAAAATAAAGCGGCCAAACTAGAGACCGACAGATTAATTGCCAAAGAGAGTAAAACTAACCCTAAAATGTTCTTTAATTATATAAATGTTAAAAAGTATAAATCTGAAGGTGTCGGCCATTTAAAGAGTAATGAGGGGGGAGAAAGCAAAGCTGTTAAATATTTTTGTCTCCAATGTATTCACTGATGACATGTAGAATGTAAAAATAAATTCCCCATTAAAAGTGCCCTGTCTGACCCAGGAAGATGTACATCAGCGACTTAAAAAGATTAAAATAGACAGATCGCCAGGACCGGATGGCATACACCCCCGTATCCTAAGGGAATTAAGTAATGTCATAGCCAGACCCTTATTTCTGATATTTGCGGACTCTTTACTGACAGGGAATGTCCCACAGGATTGGCGCATAGCAAATGTGGTGCCAATATTCAAAAAGGGTCCAAAAACAGAGCCTGGAAACTATAGACTGGTAAGTTTAACATCTGTTGTGGGTAAACTGTTTGAAGGTTTTCTGAGAGATGCCATGTTAGAGCATCTTAACGGAAATAAGCAAATAACGCTATATCAGCATGGCTTCGTGAGGGATCAGTCATGCCAAACTAATTTAATCAGTTTCTATGAGGAGGTAAGTTCTAGATTTGACAGCGACGAATCAATGGATGTCGTGTATCTGGACTTCTCCAAAGCATTTGACACTGTACCACATAAAAGGTTAGTATATAAAATGAGAATGCTCGGACTGGAAGAAAATGTCTGTATGTGGGTAAGTAACTGGCTCAGGGATAGAAAACAGAGGGTGGTTATTAATGGTACACACTCAGATTGGGTCACTGTCACTAGTGGGGTACCTCAGGGGTCAGTATTGGGCCCTATTCTCTTCAATATATTTATTAATGATCTTGTAGAAGGCTTGCATAGTAAAATATCAATTTTCGCAGATGACACTAAACTGTGTAAAGTAATTAACACTGAAGAGGACAGTATACAGCTACAGAGCGATCTGGATAGATTGGAGGCTTGGGCAGATAAGTGGCAGATGAGGTTTAACACTGACAAATGTAAGGTTATGCACATGGGAAGGAATTATGCAAGTCACCCGTACATACTAAATGGTAAAACACTGGGTAACACTGACATGGAAAAGGATCTAGGAATTTTAATAAACAGCAAACTAAACTGCAAAAACCAGTGTCAGGCAGCTGCTGCCAAGGCCAATAAGATAATGGGTTGCATCAGAAGGGGCATAGATGCCCGTGATGAGAACATAGTCCTACCACTTTACAAATCATTAGTCAGACCACACATGGAGTACTGTGTACAGTTCTGGGCTCCTGTGAACAAGGCAGACATAGCAGAGCTGGAGAGGGTCCAGAGGAGGGCAACTAAAGTAATAACTGGAATGGGGCAACTACAGTACCCTTAAAGATTATCAAAATTAGGGTTATTCACTTTAGAAAAAGGACGACTGAGAGGAGATCTAATTACTATGTATAAATATATCAGGGGTCAGTACAGAGATCTATCCCATCATCTATTTATCCCCAGGACTGTGACTGTGACGAGGGGACATCCTCTGCGTCTGGAGGAAAGAAGGTTTGTACACAAACATAGAAGAGGATTCTTTACGGTAAGAGCAGTGAGACTATGGAGCTCTCTGCCTGAGGAGGTGGTGATGGTGAGTACAATAAAGGAATTCAAGAGGGGCCTGGATGTATTTCTGGAGCGTAATAACATTACAGGCTATCGCTACTAGAGAGGGGTCACTGATCCAGGGAGTTATTCTGATTGCCTGATTGGAGTCGGGAAGGAATTTTTTATTCCCCTAAAGTGGGGAAAATTGGCTTCTACCTCACAGTTTTTTTTTTTGCCTTCCTCTGGATCAACTTGCTGGATAACAGGACGAACTGGATGGACAAATGTCTTTTTTCGGCCTTATGTACTATGTTACTATGTACATCTCTGTATATACTGTATATACAGGTCCTTCTAAAAAAATTAGCATATTCTGATAAAGTTCATTATTTTCTGTAATGTACTGATAAACATTAGACTTTCATATATTTTAGATTCATTACACACAACTGAAGTAGTTCAAGCCTTTTATTGTTTTAATATTGATGATTTTGGCATACAGCTCATGAAAACCCAAATTTCCTATCTAAAAAAATTAGCATATTTCATCCGACCAATAAAAGGAGTGTTTTTAATACAAAAAAAAGTCAACCTTCAAATAATTATGTTCAGTTCTGCACTCAATACTTGGTCGGGAATCCTTTTGCAGAAATGACTGCTTCAATGCGGCGTGGCATGGAGGCAATCAGCCTGTGGCACTGCTGAGGTGTTATGGAGGCCCAGGAGGCTTCGATAGCGGCCTTAAGCTCATCCAGAGTGTTGGGTCTTGCGTCTCTCAACTTTCTCTTCCCAATATCCCACAGATTCTCTATGGGGTTCAGGTCAGGAGAGTTGGCAGGCCAATTGAGCACAGTAATACCATGGTCAGTAAACCATTTACCAGTGGTTTTGGCACTGTGAGCAGGTACCAGGTCGTGCTGAAAAATGAAATCTTCATCTCCATAAAGCTTTTCAGCAGATGGAAGGATGAAGTGCTCCAAAATCTCCTGATAGCTAGCTGCATTGACCCTGCCCTTGATAAAACACAGTGGACCAACACCAGCAGCTGACATGGCACCCCAGACCATCACTGACTGTGGGTACTTGACACTGGACTTCAGGAATTTTGGCATTTCCCTCTTCCCAGTCTTCCTCCAGACTCTGGCACCTTGATTTCCGAATGACATGCAAAATTTGCTTTCATCCGAAAAAAGCACTTTGGACCACTGAGCAACAGTCCAGTGCTGCTTCTCTGTAGCCCAGGCCAGGCGCTTCTGACGCTGTTTCTGGTTCAAAAGTGGCTTGACCTGGGGAATGCGGCACCTGTAGCCCATTTCCTGCACACGCCTGTACACGGTGGCTCTGGATGTTTCTACTCCAGACTCAGTCCACTGCTTCCGCAGGTACCCCAAGGTCTGGAATCGGTCCTTCTCCACAATCTTCCTCAGGTCATCTCTTCTCATTGTGCAGCGTTTTCTGCCACACTTTTTCCTTCCCACAGACTTCCCACTGAGGTGCCTTGATACAGCACTCTGGGAACAGCCTATTCCTTCAGAAATTTCTTTCTGTGTCTTACCCTCTTGCTTGAGGGTGTCAATGATGGCCTTCTGGACAGCAGTCAGGTCGGCAGTCTTACCCATGATTGCGGTTTTGAGTAATGAACCAGGCTGGGAGTTTTTAAAAGCCTCAGGAATCTTTTGCAGGTGTTTAGAGTTAATTAGTTGATTCAGATGATTAGGTTAATAGCTCGTTTAGAGAACCTTTTCATGATATGCTAATTTTTTTAGATAGGAATTTTGGGTTTTCATGAGCTGTATGCCAAAATCATCAATATTAAAACAATAAAAGGCTTGAACTACTTCAGTTGTGTGTAATGAATCTAAAATATATGAAAGTCTAATGTTTATCAGTACATTACAGAAAATAATGAACTTTATCACAATATGCTAATTTTTTGAGAAGGATCTGTATATATATATATATATATATATATATACTTCATCTATATGTATATAGAGATATAGCTTAGTAAAATATATATATATATATCGACGAGAATCTAAGGTAGCTGACAGGGAGGAGGGCACAGCGGTGTTTTAAATAGGATGTGCGGGAGCCTCCCCTCCCACAAATACGGCAATTGCATTGCCTGCACATATATATATATTATAGGGAGTTCAGAGCAACACACCTTGTAAAGCAGCTCTGTAGCGATGGGTGCCAGCGGTATTTCACTTAACCAAAGTGATGATCAATAGAATAAATAAATACACCGCAGCACTTGCAGTAGGTGAAAATAGTGGGATCCTTTTATTCACCCATGCAACGTTTCGGTCCACTTGCTGGGACCATTTGCGGCTTGAAAATGGTCCCAGCAAGTGGACCGAAACGTTGCATGGGTGAATAAAAGGATCCCACTATTTTCACCTACTGCAAGTGCTGCGGTGTATTTATTTATTCTATATATATACAGATGGAGCAGGGAGTTATCTTGAGACAAAAGCCATTGAAAAGCAATTGAAGGTGTTTGCTTAGATTAGATAACACAACTCAGAAATCTCAGAAAACCGGAGTGTTAACTCTACTCCATCCATACATATATACATATATATATGTATATTTGTGGTCATGGCTACGGCCAAGAGGTATCCGAAGAACCCTAGGGAGAAAACAACAGGAACAACCTAACCCAGCTAGGCGTGTCTTAGCTGACCTGACTAAATGGCTTGTTGTGTGCCCTAAGCCATGATCGTGGGTAGGCCTATAAGTGGGCATACCCTGTGGAAATGAGAAGATAAGGGAGGGAGGGTGGGGCACCTGAAAACACACACCTGTGAGTGAGGATGTGGCTCGTATATGAAGAGCCTCCGCCCCTCCCACAAATGCAGGCTGACTAATCAGCCTTACCAACTTGTGGTCATGGCTACGGCCAAGAGGTATCCGAAGAACCCTAGGGAGAAAACAACAGGAACAACCTAACCCAGCTAGGCGTGTCTTAGCTGACCTGACTAAATGGCTTGTTGTGTGCCCTAAGCCATGATCGTGGGTAGGCCTATAAGTGGGCAAAAACCAAGCCAAGTAGGGTAGAAAAGGAATTTGAATGGCATGTACAAACTAATCCCCAAGCCAACTGCAAGGCATCCGGGATCTAGAGCGAAAATTCGGGGTATGTGAGGCAAGACCAGTAGGAAACCTACAACCCATCTTGTGGATGACAAGGCCAGAGACATGATGCTCAATATTGCGGATACTGCACTAAAGCGGAATGGAGGACCGAGAATACGTTGTGAAATGGATCATAAAAACCAACTGAAACTTGTAAAGTTTGGTTCTAGTGCGAGTACTGGCAATGCCCTAGCGTCAGGAGATCGTGGGACCAAAACCTAACTGCCTAGACTATGCAGGAATGAGGGCCAAAAAAAACCATGTAGATAGGAAGAGAATCCTTGAATAGTTACCCAGACAACAGCTATCCGCGCTTTGTTCTACTGTACGCCCCTGAGAATTGTTTTTACGCTTGAGACGTGAAGACCGACCTACTATCTGAATCTTCTACCGTGAGAAAATGCTGGACCTTGTCCAAAATCCGATTCAACGTGGTTGTAGGGAGTCGGAGGTTAGTGCGACAAGAAGCTATGAAGCCATAATATACAAGAATCTGTCTATGCCCTCCCATGAGTGAGGGAATGCAATGCAATGAAGCTACTGGCGAAAATGAATTCCTGGTCGTGGTAAAAAGGCAAAGACTTTGCGCGGGGACCTGGTTGACAAGATATGATCGACTACAATCAGAGACTGAAATGCTAGAGCGAATTGCCCTACTTGTTCTTCCTCTGGCAGGACCTGAACGAAAGCATGAACAATTAAAGAAAGACGAAATATCTGCGTAAGACATGACAATAATGCTGTAGGGCGAACCGGACCAGTGTGCGGTCAAAACATAAAATGAGCGATCAACATGGATTATTAGGAAATTAGGGAAGCAGGTATGTATGCGATACATAGGGGCCAAATCAGCCTAGAAGCCATGGGGCCGAAGCAGTCGTGGGGCCCCCGAAGCCATGGGGCCGAAGCAGTCGTCGGGCCCCCGAAGCCATGGGGCCGAAGCAGTCGTCGGTCCCCCGAAGCCATGGGGCCGAAGCAGGTCGTCAGGCCCCCGAAGCCATGGGGCCGAAGCAGGTCGTCGGGCCCCCGAAGCCATGGGGCCGAAGCAGGTCGTCGGGCCCCCGAAGCCATGGGGCCGAAGCAGGTCGTCGGGCCCCCGAAGCCATGGGACCAAAGCAGGTCGTCGGTCCCCCGAAGCCATGGGACCAAAGCAGGTCGTCGGGCCCCCGAAGCCATGGGGCCGAAGCAGGTCGTCGGGCCCCCGAAGCCATGGGGCCGAAGCAGGTCGTCGGGCCCCCGAAGCCATGGGGCCGAAGCAGGTCGTCGGGCCCCCGAAGCCATGGGGCCGAAGCAGGTCGTCGGGCCCCCGAAGCCATGGGGCCGAAGCAGGTAGTCGGGCCCCCGAAGCCATGGGGCCGAAGCAGGTCGTCGGGCCCCCGAAGCCATGGGGCCGAAGCAGGTCGTCGGGCCCCCGAAGCCATGGGGCCGAAGCAGGTCGTCGGGCCCCCGAAGCCATGGGGCCGAAGCAGGTCGTCGGGCCCCCGAAGCCATGGGGCCGAAGCAGGTCGTCGGGCCCCCGAAGCCATGGGGCCGAAGCAGGTCGTCGGGCCCCCGAAGCCATGGGGCCGAAGCAGGTCGTCGGGCCCCCGAAGCCATGGGGCCGAAGCAGGTCGTCGGGCCCCCGAAGCCATGGGGCCGAAGCAGGTTGTCGGGCCCCCGAAGCCATGGGGCTGAAGCAGTCGTCGGGCCCCCGAAGCCATGGGGCTGAAGCAGTCGTCGGGCCCCCGAAGCCATGGGGCCGAGTTTTTTTTTTTTTTTAAAGAATTATAACTATGAAAAGTGACATGAATAAGGTGCACGTGAATTAAACCATGAGCCTGACCGATGTGTCAGGCGACACCCAAGATAAACTACGTGGCCTGAATAACATGCAAGGCGAAATATCGTTAGGAACGAGACCTGACCGACGTGGAAGGTGACCCCAATAGTTCAACTGCATGACCTGAAAAGACGAAGGGAAACGTGACAGAAAATGGAGATAATAACGAACATTAACTAAAATTAATAACATAAGCTGGCAAGCAGGTAAAGATATGAGTCATTCAAAAGCATAGCTGCACAGGTGGACAGACAACCATTGGTCAGACCCCTAGGAAATTAGGGAAGCAGGTATGTGTGCGATACATAGGGGCCAAAACAGCCTAGATGCACAGATGGACAACCAACCAGGCAATCAGCCCCGCAGGTTTGAAAACAGTCGTCGGGCCCCCGAAGCCATGGGGCCGAAGCAGTCGTCGGGCCCCCGAAGCCATGGGGCCGAAGCAGTCGTCGGGCCCCCGAAGCCATGGGGCCGAAGCAGTCGTCGGGCCCCCGAAGCCATGGATCAACATGGAGCGATCAACATGGATTATTAGGAAATTAGGGAAGCAGGTATGTATGCGATACATAGGGGCCAGCCTAGATGCACAGATGGACAACCAACCAGGCAATCAGCCCAGCAGGACTGAAAACAGTCGTCGGGCCCCCGAAGCCAAGGGGCCGAAGCAGACGTCGGCCCCCCCGAAGCCATGGGGCCGAAGCAGTCGTCGGGCCCCCGAAGCCATGGGGCCGAAGCAGTCGTCGGGCCCCCGAAGCCATGGGGCCGAAGCAGTCGTCGGGCCCCCGAAGCCATGGGGCCGAAGCAGTCGTCGGGCCCCCGAAGCCATGGGCCCGAAGCAGTCGTCGGGCCCCCGAAGCCATGGGGCCGAAGCAGTCGTCGGGCCCCCGAAGCCATGGGGCTGAAGCAGTCGTCGGGCCCCCGAAGCCATGGGGCCGAGTTTTTTTTTTTTTTTTAAAGAATTATAACTATGAAAAGTGACATGAATAAGGTGCACGTGAATTAAACCATGAGCCTGACCGATGTGTCAGGCGATACCCAAGATAAACTACGTGGCCTGAATAACATGCAAGGCGAAATATCGTTAGGAACGAGACCTGACCGACGTGGAAGGTGACCCCAATAGTTCAACTGCATGACCTGAAAAGACGAAGGGAAACGTGACAGAAAATGGAGATAATAACGGACATTAACTAAAATTAATAACATAAGCTGGCAAGCAGGTAAAGATATGAGTCATTCAAAAGCATAGCTGCACAGGTGGACAGACAACCATTGGTCAGACCCCTGAAGCCATGGGGCTGAAGCAATTAAATTAAGTAATTAAAACGTAAGCCGGACCTGATGGCATATGAAGCGACTTGAATGATTGGATTGGCTAGAAGGTGGCCTAAGGAACATCACTGCCGACAGGTGTTAAAAATATAGACATTAGTAATCCGAAGCACGTGCGTACATAAAACACTAACCACCGCGAACCATAAACGTAAACATGAAATGCCTGAGGCATTGCAAGTTCGCTAAGAGAAGTCTCATATCGTGACAAACAAATGAACAGCTTGTGAAAACATAGCAGGAAACATACTCCCATCGGCCCACTGACCTCCGCTGAGGAGCTGTTTGGTGAACTGGGGCAGGAGACCAATCTGAGTGAATACGAACCAGAAGTAAAAGGAGACCAGTCTGAGTGAATACGAACCAGGATTAAACAGAAACTAGGCCTATGGAATGTGACAGACCACTGAGGAAGGAAACGTAAGCCTGAAAAGAACGCAGTTATGTTTGTCAGGAGAGAGGTACCAGAGCAGTGGGTGCAGACTGCCCCGGTGAGATTGAGCAAAACCATGATGTAGCAATAAACAGAAGAATGCAGCTTTGAGTGGGAGCAGAGTACAACACATGATGTAACAACAAATGGGTGAATGCAGCTTTGGATGTGAGTGGTACCTAAAAACATGGTATAGGCGCAGCTCTGAGTATGGGTAGCACATGAAAAGCATGGTATAAAGCAGACGTGTAAATACAACCTGAAAGCGAGCAGAGTATTGACGTGATGCGAAAGCATACATGTGGACGCAGCTCTAGTAGTGAAAAGAAGTATAGGACAAGATGTGAAAAGCAGACATGCGGACGCAGCTTTGGATGTGAACGAAATATTAACTTGATGTGACCGCAGACATGGAAAGCGGCTTTGGTGAGTGGGGTATACGACCTGGTGTAGCAGTAGAAGTGTGAACACAACTTTGGGTATAAGCAGAGCATGAAAATTGGTATAACCGCAGCTCTGGTTGTGAGTGGAGCAAGGTGGGAACACCAGGGTGGTGCGTCCAGAGCATGAAAACTGAGTAACAGTAGCAGCTATGGCTGTAAGCAGAGTATACAACATGTAATAACAGGCATGTAATACGGATCCGGCTGTCGGCTGGGGACGGAATGAGATGTAACAGCCAACAGGTGAGTGCAGCTTGAATGTGAGACCAATCTGAGTGAATACGAACCAAGAGTAGAAAAGTGCAGTACAGTGAGGACGTGCGGATGCAGCATAAGACATTAAATAAAAGCCGAAAGTGTAAATGCCGCTCAGGATAACAGTGGAGCATGAAAGTATGAGATTGTGGATAAGCTCTGCCTGTATATGTATGTTTAAATTGTACTGGAGCTGTCATTTGGCATTTCGGGCACTAGAGGCCGCTGTTTTGCAGCACAGTCAGCATGCTTCTGGGTGAACCAGTAAGTGTTGATCTGACATGGTGGAAGGATTGTGCTGTGAGGGACTGGATCCGATTCCATCCTGGCTTGCAGATGTCCGGCAGTGAATGGACACTCAAAGGAAGGAGAGTATCTGCTGTCCCCTGTCAGGATCCAGCGCTTTGAAAGAGAGGTTGTCCCAGGAAGACCAGTTCCAGTGTATGGACAGAAAACCTTAGCATCAAGCAAGGCCGCACGGTTGCTGAGAGCTTGGTGGCCATCCTGGGTAAGCGGCATCCTAGGGCCCAGAACGGATGCAGGTCAGTACACCTGATTACCAATTGTACTTCACTGTTTGGCGCCTAAAGTAACGAGAGACTAGCCTAGGCCTTGTATTAGCTAGTTAGATAGGGTTATAGCTTTGTTAGGCCTTACTGTACTGGACTGCAGCGCAGTAATTGACTTGCAGGCTCTGCTGCGTCTGCCACCGGTTAGGTGTGTCTTCTATAGCGGCACAGTGCGACTTGTAGGCTCAGCTGTGTACGCCAGCAGGCTAGGCCTGTCCCTCGGACAGGGACGGTGACTGTGGGCCTGGGGTATTACTTATACTGTTTGTACTTGTGTTAATACTGTTTCCAAAGTAAAGTTTATATTCTTGCATATAAAGCTGGTGTCAGTGTTGCTTCCATGTCTGTGACTTTGCTGTATCCTGGGGAGCCCACCCCGGTACACGGCTTACGAAAGTGAAATACATGAAGTTTAAAGATGGTGGTAGCGGGGGGAAAGAGGGGGGGGGGGGAGACACATGGCAAGGAACAGCTACAGCAAAAGGCCTAAACAATAAACACTGCAGTCCGATCTCCAAACATGACGTCAGGTGCAGCCCGGGTAACTCTTACTTCAGCCGGATTGCTGTAAAGAAACTTTTCATACGAGACGAACGAAGCAAAGTGAAACTTGTAAGATTTATAGGAACCAACTCTTATTACCAACAACCAAAAATGAAAAGCAAATGGAAGTATTTAGGCCCAAACGAGCAAACCTGAGGTAGCAGATTCTGAGGCGAAGCCTCCCGTTCGCTAGCAAAGTCGGATCCGACCGGCCTGGAGAGACGGCCCCGGCCCAACCTACTTACGTAGTATGACGCGTGCATGCTATGGTAGCAGAGAGCAAAATAACAAGCTCTATTCTGGCTCCATGCTGCAAAGAAAGACTCCTACCACCAGAGAAGCTAGTGTGCTAATGACACCCAGCAGCAGCTGTGCACCTGAAAACACACACCTGTGAGTGAGGATGTGGCTCGTATATGAAGAGCCTCCGCCCCTCCCACAAATGCAGGCTGACTAATCAGCCTTACCAACATATATATATATATATATATACACACACACACACACAATATATATATGGTGATATATATTTACCTATCAATATCTCTATGTACATATATATCTATATATACAATCTATATATATATAAAGAGAGAGAGAGAGTATCTGCAATGTGACAGGAACATCTTCTGCCTGTGTGAGCTAGGAGATGATCATGTGACTGTTATATCTGTAAAGAATAAATCAAGGCAACTGGACGTACTGTAGATTTCTTGAAAACGTTTCACTCGTTCTTCCAACGAGCTTTCTCAATTCTGAGTGACTGTACAAGAATTCTCTGGGAATAAATATATAACTGAATCCACATCTGGTAATTATGCCAGCATTGGGTCAAAGGTGTTGATTCCATTATCCTAATTGGAGTCAGTAGGTGATAATAGCCTCCCAGAAAAAGGAGTCAAGACAGCATTGTATGTGGCAGACAATAGATTTCTAACCCTTGATTTATTCTTTACAGATATATACCATGACCTGGATAAATGAGAACCTTCACAGACACATGTGACTGTTAGGATGTGCAGAGCAGGGTGAGGGGAAGGTCAGATTATTCACACCCACAAATATTCATGAGGGAGAGCTTAGTCATTGTTGTTACAAGCCCCCACAGCTTTGCTGCAGCATGTAAACAAATCAATAATAACAGAACCATGCAAAGATGTAAGTATGGGTTTTTCTCTTAAGTAATTAAGCTTAAAGCGGTTCTGCAGTTTGTTTAAACTGATGATCTATCCTCTGAATGGAGCTTAGCCCCGCCTAGGCTAGTTGATACTAGTCGTGACGTCACTGGTTCAGCAGTATACAGTGAGAAGGCCGCGGCGCTGCTGGGGTGCAGCTGCCTTCTCAAACAGCTGATTGTCGGTTTAAACAAACTGCAGTGTCATATGTTTTTTTATTTTTTTTCCATAACTCGGATAACCCCTTTAACTTCTGTAGAGATGGACGAACAGGAACACCAGAGATGACTTCACACCAGCTCAGCCAAATCCAAATGAAGCTATATACTGAAAATTCAGAAGCATGGGGTCAGACTATAAAGGGTAGAAGTGATGATCACTGAGCAACAGCTGAGAAAAGGGAAGTGGTCATTAACCCTATCAACACTGAATCAAGAGAAATCAAGGAGGCTGTTAGATTCCGCCACACTCAGCCAGTCTCCCTGATCTCCTGACACCAGTCACCTTAGGGACCGTGAAAAAGTGTTTACTGGCCTATCTCAGTGCAAAAAGAGAAATATATACGCAGTTCACTTTTGCAGTAATTTTCACTAAAAGCGTTTACTGGCCTATTTCTGTGCAAAAAGAGAAATATATACGCAGTTCACTTTTGCAGTTATTTGCGAAAAAAGCTTTAACTGGCCTATTTCAGTGCAAAAAGAGAAATATATTTGCAGATCACTTTTGCAGTAATTTTCAATAAAAGCGTTTACTGGTCTATTTCTGTGCAAAAAGAGAAATATATACGCAGATCACTTTTTCCGTTATTTGCACTAAAAGTGTTTACTGGCCTATTTCATTACAAAAAGAGAAATAAATATGCATTTCACTTCTGCAGTTATATTTGTTGATAGGGTTTATTAGCCTATTTCAGTTCACTATGCAGTTCACCTTTGCTGTTATTTGCACTGAAAGCGTTTAGTGTTGTATTTCAGTACTATAAGAGAAATATATACGCAGTTCACTTTTGCAGTCATATGTGTGGAAAGCGTTTGGTATCGTATTTCGGTAGAAAAACTAAATATATTCAGCGTTCACTGTTGCAGTGATATATGGTAGAATCTTTAGTGATGTATTTCGGTAGAAAAACTAAATGTATTCAGCGTTCAGCGCTGCAGTAATATTTGTGGTGAAATCTTTACTGACGTATTTTGGTAGATAAGCAATTTATTCAGCGTTCAGCGCTGCAGTAATATTTGTGGTGAAATCTTTACTGACGTATTTCGGTAGATAAGCAATTTATTCAGTGTTCAGCGCTGCAGTAATATTTGTGGTAAAATCTTTAGTGACATATTTCTATAGAAAACAAAAAATGTATTTGGTGTGAATGATGTCATTCCAATGCTTCTTGTCCTGGAACAGATGCTGGTAAATCTGGCTGGTCAGGGGAATGGAGACGTGGCGCCTAGATCTCACGGCCACATTAGCCCTGTGGGGGCTGAACTGGAAGAGGAGGAGGAGGGGGACAAGGACATTGTAGCACAGGCAATGTGTAGCCAAATGGGTGGTTTTTCTACACAGGGGACATGAGAGGAGGAGCAGGAACAGCCAGAGGAGCTACAGGGCGATGAGGAAGACGAGATAAAGGACCCAGACCCAGGCAGTATGCAGTGGAGATGGAGACAGGGAGTCCCTCCAGGTCACTTGCACAAATGGCCTGCTGCATGCTCACTTGCTTGCGTAGTGACAGCAGAATTTTTACCATTCAGAGACTTCTGGCTCTCCACCTTGTTGGACCCTCGCTACCGGTCCAAAATGGGGGCCTTTTTAAACCCACTGAGAGGGAGGACAAACTAACTTACTACAGAGACAGCCTATGTAGTCAGTTGGCAGCTGCTTATCTGCGCCATCGTCCATCCTCTCTCAGGTCTGACCGGGGGGGCCCTCTGCACTCATGTTCCACTGCCATCGCTGCTGGGGAGGGGTGGGGTGGCAGGAGCAGTACCAGCTCCATCAGCAGCAGCCTGAGTCTACAGTCGCCGATGAGTAGCTTTCTTCACCCGCATAGTGAAGAAACTACTCACCAGCAACAGCAGGTAGACCTGGAGCAGGACCTGAACTAGCAGTTGGTGGCACAGTTGGACAGCACCCTTCCAACCCACATTGAAGATCCGCTGGACTGCTAGGCAGCCAAACTGGATTTGTGGCCGCAACTAGCAGAGTTTGCCCTGGAAAAGCTGTCCTGCCCGGCCAGTAGTGTGGCATCAGAATGGGTGTTTAGTGCGGCGGTTGCCATAAATGTGGAGAGACTAACCTTTGTCAAGATGAATCAGCGATAGTGGCGAAAAAAGATAGGGAGGCGCTCATAGGGTAATAAGTTCAGTTATAGATATATGTATTCAAGACATCGAAAGTTATGCTCACCTTCTGGTGTTGTGCATACGTAGGCACAACACTCGTGAGGACAGGGGGTCGGTGCAGCCGATATCTTCTCAGTCCTAGTAGGTGGAGTAGCCAAAGCTCCAGAGGAATGTGACCCGGTGACAGAGTGGGCCGGTGGGTGGCAATACCAGTACCCGCTGACGAAGGTGGTTGAAAGAAGGAGCACTTGGCATCAGATGTGTGGCATCGGGAGGGTGGCAGCATCAGAGTAGTAGCTGAGGCACGTAGGCAGAATAAACCGGTCTCTTTTGTCAAAGTGTTGGTGTGGCACCATGGATGATCTAGTCTGATGCATCAGGCATTGGTGGGTGGAAATCCTGGCTGATCCATGCCTGATTCATCTTGAAAAAGGAAAAAGATTGTTGGTGGACTGGTGTGGTGCACCAATTGATACCTTCTGGCGCAAAAACACGACCTCAGTGGATAGATAAAGGGGTCTTTTATTGATGATAGACAACGCGTTTCGGAGTTGGTACACTCTTTTTTCAAGTCTAGGAAATCACAGGTTTAGAGGGGTAGAGGTTTTCTGGTACAGAATAAAAATTAATGGAATGATATAAAATGTATGCACGTAATCATGTTAAAAAGAATTAGGAGTAAATGTGCACGTAGGAATCTGTGCACATATGCAAGTCAAATAAAACAAAGCAAATAAAACAAAGAGCAAGGGCACTAAAATACGTTGTTGGGAGAGATTAAAACTGTCCACACGTCCACTCTCCCCTCTCCTATATGTACTGCAAATGGAACACCTTGCTCAAGCTATCCGCCTCAATCCGGACATCCCAGGTGTTGCTGTTGGGAACAGGCATCAGAAATTGGCGTTGTATGCGGACGATTTGCTCCTATATGTGTCATCCCCTCATATCTCAATCCCATCTTTGCTTAGGGAGTTTGATAGATTTGGCCACCTGAGCAACTTTAAGGTGAATCTCTCCAAAACTGAGCTACTTAACATTTCTCTGTCTGATGCGGATGTAAGCGCCCTTAGAACTAACTTTTCCTTCAAATGGAAAGAGCAGAGTTTGGTGTATCTGGGTGTCCAGATCCCTGCGCAGTTACATTTGCTTTTTACTCTCAATTACTTGCCTCTGCAGAGGAGAACGCTGGAGGACATGCAGAAATACTCCCTCAAAAAGCTATCATGGTTTGGCCGCATGTCTGCCTTCAAGATGGATATCCTACTGAGGTTTCTTTACCTCTTTCAAACTGTCCCGATTTATGTGCCACGGTCGTATTTCCAAGAGTTGCAGAAGGGTTTGAATAAGTTCATCTGGCAAGCTAGCAAGCCTAGGTCTGGGAAGCAAGTCCTGACTAAACAGAAAACCCTTGGCGGGTTTGGCCTTCCAGACATACTCATTTATCATAGCGCCTCTGTGCTAACCAGACTCAAGGACTGGCTACATAAGGGCTCTCAGAAGTTGTGGATAGGTTTGGAGCAGTCCTTGTCTCCTCTCCCTCTTCAAGCGCTGCCTTGGCTTGCTCTAGATAAACGTCCGCCCCCTGAGGAATGGCCATACCTGGTGAGACACGCTCTTTCCATCTGGGATAAATGGGTCTCCATGGCACGGGTGTCAGCTAGACCAGGCCCCATGACCCCACTGCATGGCAATCCTGCATTCTTACCGGGTCTTCGACCATCGGCTTTTCTCATTAAGACTGTGGGGGATGGGATTTTGAGAGTTAAGGACTTAGTCACCTCGGGGCTCTTGTCCTCCATTGATTGCCTTAGACAGAATGTGGTGTTTGCACAAGTTTCATGGTTAGGGTATGCTCAGGTTAGATCTTATATGGCTCAGACGTTCCAGGGCAGAGCAGTAAGTCAGCTGTCTGATTTCGATAAACTTTACCTGGCCTCCATTGACGTTCGCGGTACAATATCATCCATGTATCAGGTTTTGCTGCAATCCCAAAATGGTGACAGAGCCCCCTGCTTCGCAAAATGGGAAAGCGATTTGCAGGTTACTTTCTCGGCGGAAGAGGTGGAGAAGATGTGTACACTCTCCCATGGGTTGTCCATGGCGTCTCAAATTAAGGAGAAGAATTACAAAATTGTATCTAGGTGGTACTATTGCCCAACTACTCTGCACCAGATGTTTCCGTCGGTTCCCGAACACTGCTGGCGGTGTGAAAGGGAGAGAGGATCCATGTTGCACATCTGGTGGGACTGTCAGTTGATAAAACCGTTCTGGGAGAAAGTTTTGAGTATCTATACCAGCTTTTCGAATCAGTCTGTAGCTAATACACCCCAGATAACATTGCTGTCCTTACTTCCTGGCTCTATCTCGCAGGTTAAGAAAGGCGCTCTACGCCTATTCTTGGCAGCGGCGCGCATGGTGATCCCAAGGCACTGGAAATCCACTGCCCCGCCCACGCTGTTTGAATGGGCCAAGGAACTAAAGCACATTCTTAGGATGGAGGAGTTGATTGCAGATAGGCAGGAGAGAGGTGGGATCTACCAGAAAAGATACAATCCTCTGATTCTCTTTTTGGACTCTCAGAGATTTGATGACGTGGTGCGTCCCTGAGTCGTTCTCAAGTAGGATTTTTGTCTAACGTGCCCCCCTTAGTACCCTTCCCTTTCCCTTTCCTCTTCCCTTCTGTGTCCTTTTTGTCTAATGTGTGGTTGGGTCCCCCATTCAAGTTTACTTTCTTTGGGCGGTCACTTGCCCTTTTCGGAGTTAGAATGCGGGTAATTCATTTGCATACTGTAAGCTCTCCCTGAATGGGGTTCTGTATTTGGTGGGGACGTTTGAGTCCCGCTAATGATTGATACCATTATGATGTTGTAACAGCTTTTGTTAGGGTCCTGCGTGTCCCTGTGTTGGACTTTGTCCACATTACTTGTTTCACCGCTTATGATGTAAAGTGTCATTTGCTTATGGAAAACTAAAATGAATAAAATAAGATTACACATAAAACTGTCCACACATAGAAGATATCGCAAATAAGGACGGGTAAAGAATTAATGGTAAAATAATGGTAAAATAAATTAACATAATATAATCTAATTATAAAATAAAATAAAAATTAAATTAAATGCATGGAGAAATATGTGTATAAGGGGGGATACATGTAAGCACACATGCGTGCGCATGCGTGGCCGCATGTATAGTTACATATTGGGCTGAAGCCACTGTTGGAAATAAGTATATAATAGGCTGGGGTGCCATAGATATGGTGGTATATACCATATATAGATATCGATGGTCATCATAAACAATACCACAATTGTGATGCTATAACTGATAATGGCTTCTTTAATGGTGGTGGGGTCGCTGTGTACACACATCTATAAGATGTATCCTAGTTTGGCATGGAGTCTGGAATTCTACACGTGCGTAATAACAATAATAAGTATGCACATATACAAACAGATGTGCCCACACCTGCATAAGCACAATGAACACAGGAGGTATAAGCATGTATACAGTTGTGCCCACACCACAACCATGTATAGTGAATAGCACAGCCAGGGCAACAGAATAAGTCTGGGATTACTGGTCCCACATTGATTCAAACAGAAAGAAAATGAACAATGAATAAATAGATAGATAAGTCAATCGTAATATAATAGCCTGAATAGATGAGAGACATACAGCGATGGATGTACAATTAGTACAAACTACTGTTGGATACAAACAGTGCTGAACGGGATGACACAACTGGGAAGTGGGCCCAAAGTGATTTGAATTATCAAGGAGGACATGAGGAGATGTGGGGCACATGGCTGCTGATCTTACCTGTAGGGTCCGTACTGGGGCTTGAAGCGCGGCCTTGCACGCCTGCTGGAAGGCGCGCTTAGAAGAGCAGGAGGGAGGGGGGCGGAGTCTGGGATTGACAGCTGTTCAGTCCGTTGGACCGGAGCTGTCATTGTGAACAGCGCATGTGCCGAGCGCTGTGTGAGATGCTGGCTCTCTGAGCCGCAGGGACAGGATCGCTCACAGGGAAGATTCCATAAGGGGTGATAACTAGATGGGGTAAATGAATGGAGGGGAGTGGTGTGGGGTGTTTTGGAGGCTAAAGACTGGTTGGGTGATATGACTGAGAATTTGGGCAGTGGTGGACTGGATGATAAGGGAAATAAGTGATTGGATGAATATATACGCGTAAATACTGATGGTGTGAGCACAATTGAAATGGGGGAACATTAATGTTGGCCTGATGTATGGATCACTGGTGTAGGGGTGAAAATAAAAAAAATGTTGGTGATAGGGGACGTGTAGTGTGGTGATGGTAGGGGCTGTGGGAGATGTGAAGTGGTTGAAGTAATGGCTGATGCGTCAGTGGGCTGGTGAAGAAAAGTGCATGACCCAGAGCTATTGGTTGGGAGAGGACTGGTCAGAAACAGTTGCTCTCTAGTGATTCGTTTAAACCATAAGGTTCTATGGTTTGCATTTTAAAAATCCAAAACATTTCTTTCCGTCTCAATTTCTGAAATCTGTTTGAGTGGGTAACCGGAATTTGTTCAATTTCTGAAATCTGTTTGAGTGGGTAACCGGAATTTGTTCAATCGGAGTTATGGAGAGGTTTGTTGGGTCTTTATTGTGGACCTGAAGGAAATGCCTGGACACACCATGTTTGGTGTAACCATTTGATATATTCCAGCGATGGTTATTGATCCTTTCTCTCAATGCTTGGGTGGTGCGGCCTATGTATTGTAGTCTGCATGAACATTCTAATAGATAGATGACATAGCTTGAGGAGCAATTTAAGAAAGTTTTTATCTCAAATTGCTCTCCTGTAGAGTTGCTTGAGAATTTTGAAATCCGAGAGGAAATATTCAAGCAACATTTGCAACGGCAGTGTCCACATTTATAACTTCCGAGTAGTTGGGGAAAGAAAGTGATGGGATTTGTTGTATTCTTTTTGCAGTCCCTTAGTCGGCTTGGAGCAATAATATTCTTAAGCGTTTGGGCCCTCCTGAATGTTAGTTGGGGTTTTTGTTGGATGTGTTTTTTTAGAAAAGGGTCCGCCTGTAAGATATGCCAGTGTTTAATGAGGGTATTCCGCAAGGTATTGTGATTGGTATTATATGTCGTAATGAAGGCGGATTTAAACTTTTCTGTGGCTTTTGGGTCACCTGGTTTGGTTGTGCATGAAATGAGACACTCTGTTTGGGTGTACCCCTCAGCTCGTTGATATGCTGCATCTATAATTTCCCTAGGGTACCTTTTCTTTTGGAATCTTCTTTTGATGACTTGGCTTTGATTTCGGAAATCTTCATCCTTAGTACAATTTCTGCGTATGCGCTTAAACTGACTGAATGGAATGTTGTTTTTCCATTTTTTGTGATGGGAACTCTGGTAGTCCAAATAACTTTTTTGAAAAAGGTTTTGGTCTTAATAGCGTTTCCTTTTGAGTATATGACCAAATCTAGGTATTCTATGGCCACCTTTGAGTAATTAGCGGTAAAGGTGAGGTTAAATGTATTGTTGTTTAGGTGAGACGTGAAGCTGGCAGCGTCTTCCATATTTCCATCCCAAATTAGTAACAGGTTGTCGATGTACCTCCTTCTGCCCTACGGGAAAATTCAACGAATTCGAACTATTCGTGGATCTAAATACCTTCATCCGCAAACTAACGCTACACCGGCATTTCGAGATCCAAGCATCAAAACCCAAAATTGTACCGCAAACAATGTCAGAAAATACCACAATGGACCCAGATACAACACCAAAAGTTGTTAACACAGGGCTTAAACCTAAATCAACATATAACCCCATATACCATAGGGGAAACCACATAGAAACCTTCTCTGCCCTTGTGACCAAAGAACTTAGGACCATCAACAAAGGTCTAAACATCCCTGATAACCTCAACAAGAGGGAGAAGATAGCCCTAACGGATCTCACGAATAACGAGTCCATTGTGATCAGAAACGCGGACAAAGGAGGAGGTATTGTGATTCAGGATAGAAGTAATTATTTGAATGAAGCGTTCAAAATCCTGGGAGATGAAGAATACTATCAGGTCCTGGTGGAAAATCCGCTAAAAGAGGACACCAAACTACTAATCCATCTACTGGAAACTGCTGAGAAACATCGAGTCATATCAAAAAAAGAAAAAGAATACATCTTAGTGGACCATCCGAACCTGGCCCTCTTCTACCACTTACCAAAGGTGCACAAATCTATCGATAACCCGCCGGGGAGACCCATCATCTCTGGCATCTCTTCCTTAACCTGCAATCTGTCACACTACATTGACATTCTGTTACAAAAATATGTAACGAAATTACCGTCGCATCTGAAGGATTCAGCGAGTCTGATTTCCCTCCTTAAAGATATTGAATGGAAAGAGTCCTACATGTGGATAACACTCGATGTTTCAGCACTGTATTCCAACATTCCACATGCAGCAGGCATAAGTGCAATACAGCTTTTTCTCCAACAGGATGAAACTCTACCAGACCTACAAAGCCAATTCATTCTGGATGCGATAGATTTCACTCTGAACCACAACATTTTCACCTTCGAAAATAAAATATTCAAGCAAACGAAAGGGACCGCGATGGGTACGCGTTTTGCGCCGAGCTATGCAAATTTATATATGGGTCTATTTGAGACCCAATATATTTATAACAAACACCCTTGGCACAAGCAACTGATCTTCTATAGGAGGTACATCGACGACCTGTTACTAATTTGGGATGGAAATATGGAAGACGCTGCCAGCTTCACGTCTCACCTAAACAACAATACATTTAACCTCACCTTTACCGCTAATTACTCAAAGGTGGCCATAGAATACCTAGATTTGGTCATATCCTCAAAAGGAAACGCTATTAAGACCAAAACCTTTTTCAAAAAAGTTGACGGCAACAGTTATTTGGACTACCAGAGTTCCCATCACAAAAAATGGAAAAACAACATTCCATTCAGTCAGTTTAAGCGCATACGCAGAAATTGTACTAAGGATGAAGATTTCAGAAATCAAAGCCAAGTCATCAAAAGAAGATTCCAAAAGAAAGGGTACCCTAGGGAAATTATAGATGCAGCATATCAGCGAGCTGAGGGGTACACCCAAACAGAGTGTCTCATTTCATGCACAACCAAACCAGGTGACCCAAAAGCCACAGAAAAGTTTAAATCCGCCTTTATTACGACATATAATACCAATCACAATACCTTGCGGAATACCCTCATTAAACACTGGCATATCTTACAGGCGGACCCTTTTCTAAAAAAACACATCCAACAAAAACCCCAACTAACATTCAGGAGGGCCCAAACGCTTAAGAATATTATTGCTCCAAGCCGACTACGGGACTGCAAAAAGAATACAACAAATCCCATCACTTTCTTTCCCCAACTACTCAGAAGTTATAAATGTGGACACTGCTGTTGCAAATGTTGCTTGAATATTTCCTCTTGGATTTCAAAATTCTCAAGCAACTCTACAGGAGAGCAATTTGAGATAAAAACTTTCTTAAATTGCTCCTCAAGCTATGTCATCTATCTATTAGAATGTTCATGCAGACTACAATACATAGGCCGCACCACCCAAGCATTGAGAGAAAGGATCAATAACCATCGCTGGAATATATCAAATGGTTACACCAAACATGGTGTGTCCAGGCATTTCCTTCAGGTCCACAATAAAGACCCAACAAACCTTTCCATAACTCCGATTGAACAAATTCCGGTTACCCACTCAAACAGATTTCAGAAATTGAGACGGAAAGAAATGTTTTGGATTTTTAAAATGCAAACCATAGAACCTTATGGTTTAAACGAATCACTAGAGAGCAACTGTTTCTGACCAGTCCTCTCCCAACCTATAGCTCTGGGTCATGCACTTTTCTTTACCAGCCCACTGACGCATCAGCCATTACTTCAACCACTTCACATCTCCCACAGCCCCTACCATCACCACACTACACGTCCCCTATCACCAAAATTTTTTTTATTTTCACCCCTACACCAGTGATCCATACATCAGGCCAACATTAATGTTCCCCCATTTCAATTGTGCTCACACCATCAGTATTTACGCGTATATATTCATCCAATCACTTATTTCCCTTATCATCCAGTCCACCACTGCCCAAATTCTCAGTCATATCACCCAACCAGTCTTTAGCCTCCAAAACACCCCACACCACTCCCCTCCATTCATTTACCCCATCTAGTTATCACCCCTTATGGAATCTTCCCAGTGAGCGATCCCGTCCCTGCGGCTCAGAGAGCCAGCATCTCACACAGCGCTCGGCGCATGCGCTTTTCACAATGACAGCTCCGGTCCGACGGACTGAACAGCTGTCAATCCCAGACTCCGCCCCCCTCCCTCCTGCTCTTCTAAGCGCGCCTTCCAGCAGGCGTGCAAGGCCGCGCTTCAAGCCCCAGTACGGACCCTACAGGTAAGATCAGCAGCCATGTGCCCCACATCTCCTCATGTCCTCCTTGATAATTCAAATCACTTTGGGCCCACTTCCCAGTTGTGTCATCCCGTTCAGCACTGTTTGTATCCAACAGTAGTTTGTACTAATTGTACATCCATCGCTGTATGTCTCTCATCTATTCAGGCTATTATATTACGATTGACTTATCTATCTATTTATTCATTGTTCATTTTCTTTCTGTTTGAATCAATGTGGGACCAGTAATCCCAGACTTATTCTGTTGCCCTGGCTGTTCTATTCATTATACATGGTTGTGGTGTGGGCACATCTGTATACATGCTTATACCTCCTGTGTTCATTGTGCTTATGCAGGTGTGGGCACATCTGTTTGTATATGTGCATACTTATTATTGTTATTACGCACGTGTAGAATTCCAGACTCCATGCCAAACTAGGATACATCTTATAGATGTGTGTACACAGCGACCCCACCACCATTAAAGAAGCCATTATCAGTTATAGCATCACAATTGTGGTATTGTTTATGATGACCATCGATATCTATATATGGTATATACCACCATATCTATGGCACCCCAGCCTATTATATACTTATTTCCAACAGTGGCTTCAGCCCTATATGTAACTATACATGCGGCCACGCATGCGCACGCATGTGTGCTTACATGTATCCCCCCTTATACACATATTTCTCCATGCATTTCATTTCATTTTTATTTTATTTTATAATTAGATTATATTATGTTAATTTATTTTACCATTATTTTACCATTAATTCTTTACCCGTCCTTATTTGCGATATCTTCTATGTGTGGACAGTTTTAATCTCTCCCAACGACGTATTTTAGTGCTCTTGCTCTTTGTTTTATTTGCTTTGTTTTATTTGACTTGCATATGTGCACAGATTCCTACGTGCACATTTACTCCTAATTCATTTTAACACGATTACGTGCATACATTTTATATCATTCCATTAATTTTTATTCTGTACCAAAAAAACTCTACCCCTCTAAACCTGTGATTTCCTAGACTTGAAAAAGGAGTGTACCAACTCCGAAACGCGTTGTCTATCATCAATAAAAGACCCCTTTATCTATCCACTGAGGTCGTGTTTTTGCGCCAGAAGGTATCAATTGGTGCACCACACCAGTCCACCAACAATCTTTTTCCTTTTTCAAGATGAATCAGGCATGGATCAGCCAGGATTTCCACCCACCAATGCCTGATGCATCAGACTAGATCATCCATGGTGCCACACCAACACTTTGACAAAAGAGACTGGTTTATTCTGCCTACGTGCCTCAGCTACTACTCTGATGCTGCCACCCTCCCGATGCCACACATCTGATGCCAAGTGCTCCTTCTTTCAACCACCTTCGTCAGCGGGTACTGGTATTGCCACCCACCGGCCCACTCTGTCACCGGGTCACTTTTAGATCTCCTGATGCTGCTGCTGCCCTCTCCACACTATGTCACCTTGTCACCCTGTGGTATCCTGATGCTGCTGCTGCTATATCCACACTATGTCACCTTGCCCCTCTGTGGTATCCTCCTGATGCTGCTGCTGTTTGCCAACTCCAGACGCGGTCATTTTGCCACTCAGTGGCCTTCTCATGATGCTGCCACCTCCACACTCTGTCATTGTGCCACTCGGTGGCCTTCTCCTAATGCTGCCAACTCCAGACTCTGTCATTGTATCACTTGATGGCCTTCTCCTGATGCAGCTGCTGCCGCCAACTCCAGACTCTGTCATTGTGCCACTCGTTGGCCTTCTCCTGATGCTGCCAACTCCAGACTCTGTCATTATGCCACTCGTTGGCCTTCATCTGATGCTGCTGCTGTGGTATCCTGATGCTGCTGCCATATCCACACTATGTCACCCTGCCACTCTGTGGTATCCTGATGCTGCTGCCATATCCATACTATGTCACCTTGCCACTCTGTGGTATCCTCTTGATGCTGCTGCTGTCTCCACCTCCAGACTGCTGCCAACTCCAGACTTAGTCATTGTGCCACTCGGTGGCCTTCTCCTAATGCTGTCAACTCCATACTCAGTCATTGTGCCACTCGTTGGCCTTCTCCTGATGCTGCCAACTCCAGACTCAGTCATTATGCCACTTGTTGGCCTTCTCCTGATGCTGCTGCCATCTCCACACTATGTCACCTTGCCACTCTGTGGTATCCTGATGCTGCTGCCATATCCACACTATGTCACCTTGCCACTCTGTGGTATCCTCTTGATGCTGCTGTCGCCACCTCCAGACTCTGTCATTGTGCCACTCGGCCTCCTCATACTGCTGCCAACTCCAGACTCGGTCATTGTGCCACTTGTTGGCCTTCTCCTGACGCTACTGCTGCCAACTCCAGACTCTGTGATTGTGCCACTCGGTGGCCTTTTCCTGATGCTGCCAACTACAGACTCTGTCAGTGTGCTACTCGTTGGCCTTCTCCTGATGCTGCTGCCATCTTCACACTATGTCACCTTGCCACTCTGTGGTATCCTGATGCTGCTGCCATATCCATACTATGTCACCTTGCCACTCTGTGGTATCCTCCTGATGCTGCTGCTGCCGCCAACTCAAGACTCTGTCATTGTGCCACTCGGTGGCCTACTCATACTGCTGCCAACTCCAGACTCAGTCATTGTGCCACTCTGCGGCCTCCTGATGCTGCCGCCACCTCTAGACTCTGTCATTGTGCCGCTCTGTGGTCTCCTGATGCTGCTGCCACGTCTAGACTCTGTCATTGTGCCGCTCTGTGGTCTCCTTATGCTGCTGCCACCTCCAGACACTGTCATTGTGCTGCTTTGCTGCCTCCTGATGTTGCAGCCACCTCCAGACTCTATAATTGTGCCTCTCTGTGGTGTCCTCATGCTGCTGACACCTCCAGACTCTGTCATTGTGCCGCTCTGTGGTCTCCTTATGCTGCCGCCACATCCACACTCTGTCATTGTTCCGCTCTGCGGCCTCCGCATGCTGCTTCCACCTCACCACTATGTCATAGGGCCACTCTGTGGACTTCTCATGCTGTTCCCACCCTCCCAACTTTATTACTGGGCAACTATTTTGCCTTTCGGCCTGGCTGACATCATCATTTATTTGACCTTTATTCTGATCTGTCAGAAGGGAGATACTTACTGCTGACACCCTCTCCACTCTGTCGGGGTGGCTCTACTTGTATAAGCGTTTAATAGAACTGGTTCTGTAGACATCTATGTGGAATCAGCTGACGAGGGTGTAAAAGAAGAGCACTTCTTCTTGGCGCTAACATCGATCTGTAAGGCTGAGTTCATACTTGAGTTATTTGGTCAGTTTTGGCCCCGTGACTGCCCAAATAAGTGAAGTGTGCAGTGATTCTAAGAGCGATGCCTGTCATCTGCGTGTCATACTGACTCACAGTATTATTTCACTACCATAGCAGACTCCCAATGCATGTTACTGCAAGGCATAGTGTTTTACACCACTAAAAAGGCTTTCTGCAGCCAAGAAATAGCATTTTTTTAATGCGATTCGCCGTGAATATATTTGGATCAAAAAATTAGGCGAACCGGCCAATAGAATTTTTGAAAAATACGCTCATCTCTAGATATGAGGTCTGATGAAAAATATTTTTTTCTTATTTTCCTCTGGTGTCACAGTAGCTGGCATTTAAACAAAACAAAAACAATTTTGACTGTAATATAATAGCAGTTAGTTTTCTGCCAGTGTGTGTGTTAGTCCTACAGCGTCTACTCTGCCAACTTCTGCCAGTGCACAGTACCACCAGTGCCACTCATATCTGGTGTCACAGTAGCTAAAATCTGGGGTACGTCTTATCATCGGCTGCATCTTATAAAGCGAAAAATAAGGTAAATCCAATATGGCCGGGTTACTGACTCTCCTAACACCACTCACTCGCCATTCCATCATTTTCAAGCCTTGCACCCACATTTAACATCAGACGCACACTCAAATTACCATCAGACACAATCACAGGCCACCGTGAGAGCCCCAAGGGAATATGGGTGTCACTGACACTCCCGTGACAGGGGCCAGGAGATCAGAGAGACTGGCAACACGTGGGTTAATCTAAATGGTTCCTTGTGGATAATTTGTGTCTGTGTTGTTTTGGTAATGGCCACACCTCTGGTATGTGTTGTTGGTTTGGTCATTTAACTTCCCCTATTTATTACTCCTAACCCCTTCTAGGGGTGCGGTTTATTGCTGCAGTTTCTGGACTCTGGGCTAGCTAGTTGTTGGTTCTCGGTTGAGCTCCTGGTGCTGCCTTTGCTCCACGTGAAATTAAGTGTCGTCTTTCATATTTGCATTTTGTTTGTTGTATTCCCCTGTCTGTTGTATGCAGGCCTGAGGGAGAATCCTGTTCATCCTTCTGGTGAAGGAATAGGTTGTCTCAATTCCTGTCACTATACCAGGGCCCTACAGGGTGTGTTAGAGCTCTAGATTCCTGTGTATGAACTTTCCTACCATCAAGGTAATTTCATACTGATAGTTAGTCAGGACTTGGATTAGGGTTGTTCTAGGAGGTGACCTTCTCCTTTACCCAAGTTTCCAGGCCTCCTTCCTTTCCCCTTACCTCCTGTGCTTGGTGTTGAGTTTTCAACCCACACCACATCAGTGACAATAGGGTGCCTCTCCTTCATCGCACTGACCCCAGGGGGAGTATAACGTCACATATCTGATAAGGGCCACTACCACTACCATATTTTGCTCCAGCCAGCCGAAGTTCTTGCTGCCGGTTATTCGAATCGATTATAATTAAACTTTGTTACGAATTATACAAAAATTTGTCTGACAAACAAAGCTTAAGCGTTTCTCATTCAATTTGCATGAATTACATTAAATGACTAGTGCCATTTTACTTTCCATGTTGGTGAGAAAAATCATGAGGAAGTAAAAAGGATGGTTACATGACTCTGGGAGGAAACTACGGGTAGGGGGGCTTGCCCTTATTGGCTGATAAAGGCTGTCTGTCAGCCTTTAAGCCAAGCCAGGGGACAGCAGGCAGGGAAGAGTCTGCAGACATAAGCCACTGATGTACTGTCATAGGAACAGTATAAGAAGATTATAGGGATATAATAGGATATATATGTATATATATATATATATATATATATACACACACACACATGTTTGGGGTTTATTAAGCGGTTTAACCCCTTAAAGACTGGGCCTATTTTCATTTTTACCTTGATTTTTCCTCCATACTTAACTTTTTTTATTTTTCCTTTCACATTTTTTTGCTGAACAAGATGCATTTTGCCACCATTTAATTTACCATGTCCTGCATTGGAAAATGGGGAAAAAAATTCTTTGTGGAGTAAAGTTGGAAAAAAAAACACAATTCTGCCAATGTTTTTGAGTTTTAGACATCACAACATTCACTGTGCGGTAAAAAAAAAAGACATGACTTCTTCATTCTGCCGCTCAATATGATTACAGCAATACCAAAATTGTAGTTTTATTTTACATAGTAACATAGTATATAAGGGAGAAATAAGACATTTGTCCATCCAGTTCGGCCTGTTATCCTGCAAGTTGATCCAGAAAAAACTGCGAGGTAGAAGCCAATTTTCCCCACTTAAAGGGAACCTGTCATGTGGATATTTGATTATAATCTAACTAATTATATACAATCATTAACTACTAAAAAGTACCTTAGATGTATTCACTTACTGGTGTGACAGATGGTTACCTCATAATATACACACAAAGATGCCGCATGCCGCACGCTAATGAGCTGATTCGAGTCCGGCGTGATGTCATTGAGTCCGGTGTATATTTAATTCAGAGCTATAGCCACTCCCCTGCCCACCTGCTGCTGATTCCTATGGAAACAAACTGTCATTCAGCAGCAGGTGGGCGGGGAGAGTCAGGAGCTCATGAATATTCATGACCATCATTATCAGCTGGAGCTTTTCAATACAAGATGTTGGCAGATTGACTGGGTCAATTAAAGAAATCAGTCACTTCTTTATGTTGCCCTTGGTTAGGACACCATAAAACTGGTGACAGGTTCCCTTTAAGGGGAAAAAATTCCTTCCCGACTCCAATCAGGCAATCAAAATAACTCCCTGGACAAACGACCCCTCTCTAGTAGCTATAGCCTGTAATATTATTACACTCCAGAAATACATTATTTTATTGTATTCACAATCACCACCTCCTCAGGCAGAGAGTTCCATAGTCTCACTGCTCTTACCGTAAATAATCATTTTCTATCCTTTTCTATGTTTGTGTACAAACCTTCTTTCCTCCAGACGCAGAGGATGTCCCCTCGTCACAGTCACAGTCCTAGGGATAAATAGCTGATGGGATAGATCTCTGTACTTACCCCTGATATATTTATACATAGTTATTAGATCTCCCCTCAGTCGTCTTTTTTCTAAAGTGAATAACCCTAATTTTGATAATCTTTCAGGGTACTGTAGTTGCCCCATTCCAGTTATTACTTTAGTTGCCCTCTTCTGGACCCTCTCCACTCTGCTATGTCTGCCTTGTTTACAGGAGCCCAGAACTGTACACAGTCCTCCATGTGTGGTCTGACTAATGATTTGTAAAGTGGTAGGACTATGTTCTCATCACGGGAATCTATGCCCCTTTTTGATGCAACCTATTATCTTAGGTCCTTTTCCATGTCAGTGTTACCGAGTGTTTTACCATTTAGTATGTACGGATGACTTGCATTATTCCTTCCCATGTGCATAAATTTACATTTGTCAGTGCTAAACCTCATCTGCCACTTATCTGCCCAAGCCTCCAATCTATCCAGATCCATCTGTAGTAGTATACTGTCCTCTTCAGTGTTAATTACTTTACACAGTTTAGTGTTATCTGCAAAAATTGATACTTTACTATGCAAGCCTTCTATAAGATCACTAATTATTGAAGAGAATAGGGCCCAATACTGACCCCTGATGTACTCCACTAGTGATAGTGACCCAATCTGAGTATGTACCGTTAATAACCACCCTCTGTTTTCAATCATTGAGCCAGTTACTTACCCACTTACAGACGTTTTCTCCCAGTCCGAGCATTCTCATTTTATATACTAACCTTTTATGTGGTACAGTGTCAAATGCTTTGGAGAAGTCCAGATATACGACATCCATTGATTCACCGCTGTCAAGTTTAAAACTTACCTCCTCATAGAAACTGATTAAATTAGTTTTACATGACCGATCCCTCATGAAGCCATGCTGATATGATGTTATTTGTTTGTTTTCATTGAGATCCTCCAAGATTGCATCTCTTAGAAAACCTTCAAACAGTTTACTCACAACAGATGTTAAACTTACCGGCCTAGAGTTTCCGTCCGGGGTCTGTTTTTGCACCTTTTTTGAATATTGGCACCACATTTAGTCTATAAATATCAGAAATAAGGGTCTGGCTATGACATTACTTACAGATGTCACATGGTTAGCACTGAGATTTCTGAGTTTGGTTATCAAATGTAAGCAAATACCTTCAATTGCTTTTCAATGGCTTTTGTCGCAAGATAATGAAATGAGTTAAGAAATTTGAGTTAACAGCGGGAGTGCTAACCATGGTACATCTGTAATTCTCTTAGGATACGGGGGTGTATGCCATCTGGTCCTGGTGATTTGTCTATTTTAATCTTTTTAAGTCGCTGTTGTACCTCTTCCTGGGTCAGACAGGGCACTTTTAATGTGGAATTTACGTTTACATTCTGCATTTTATCTGACAGTTTATTTTCCTCAGTGAATACAGTGGAGAAAAAAATATTTAATAGCTTTGCTTTCTCCTCATTGCTCTCTGCAACTTCCCCCTCATTGCTCTGTAGAGGGCTGACACCTTCAGATTTATACTTTTTACCATTTATATAATTGAAGAACATTTTAGGGTTAGTTTTGCTCTCTTTGGCAATTAATCTATCGGTCTCTAGTTTGGCCGCTTTTATTTGTTTTTTACATATTCTATTTTTTTCCTTATAGTTTTTCAGTGTTTCCTCGCTACCCTCCTGTTTTATTGATTTAAATGCTTTCTTTTTGTCATTTATTGCTTTCTTTACAGTTTTTTTTATCCACATTGGTTTCTTCTTGTTCTCTAACCCTTTATTCCTATAAGGCATGTACCTCTCACAATTAGATTTTAGGTATTTTTATTTTTGAGGACTTTGTCCCAGTTAGTTATGCCTATGGCCTCTCTTAGTTGGCTAAATTTTGCTTGTTTGAAGTTTGATATTTTAGTTCCTCCTTGTAGAAATGCTTGTTTGAAGGATAATTGGAAGGTTATTACTTATGGTCACTATTTCCCAGGTGTCCCCCAACCTGCACATTTGTTGTTCTGTCAGGTCTATTGGTTAATACTAAGTCCAGTATGGCGTCCCTCTAGTGGGGTCCTGAACCAGTGGGGAAAGGTAATTGTCTTTAGTTATTGCCAAGAACCTGTTTCCTATATGAGATATACAAGTTTCAGTTTCTCAGTCTATGTCTGGGTAGTTGAAGTCCCCCATAATAACTACCTCATTATGATTTGCCGCCTCGTCTATCTCGTTTAGTAGTAGATTTTCTGTGGACTCTGGTATATTAGGTGGTTTATAATAAACTCCTATTAGTAATTTATTGTTATTTTTGCCTCCATGGATCTCTACCCACAGTGACTCCACATGTTCATGTCCCTCACTTATATCTTCCCGGAGTGTGGGATTTAGGCAGGACTTTACATAAAGGCAGACCCCTCTCCAGTTTTGACGATCCTTTCTAAACAGACTGTAACCTTGTACATTAACTGCCCAGTCATAGCTATCATCCAGCCATGTCTCAGTTATTCCCACTATGTCATAGTCCTCCTCACACATCACTAATTCCAGCTCCCCAGTTTTATTAGTCAGGCTTCTGGCATTAGTATACATACATTTGAGAGGTTTATGTATATTTTTTACCCTACACCTTTCCTTCTGAACTGCTCTAGTCCCTCCTTCCATTCCTCCCCCAGTCCCCCTTAATTACTTTGAAGACAATAAAAACCTTTGAAAAAAGTCTAAATTTTATTTGCATTGCCAGTTTTTGACAACCATAGCTTTTTATATTTTGGTCTAGAGAGCTTTGTGAGGTCTTTGCGGAATGAACTGTAGTTTTCAATGGTTCCATTCTTGTGGTATATATGACTTTATTATCACTGTTATTCAATTTTTTGAAGGGGTCAAGGTGACAAAAAAAATGGCAAATCGCTTGTTTTTAATTTACAGCATTCAACACACAATAAAAAAAATTATATTTTAATAATTTTTATACAGTACAGACCAAAAGTTTGGACACACCTTCTCATTCAAAGAGTTTTCTTTATTTTCAGGACTATGAAAATTGTAGATTCAAACTGAAGGCATCAAAACTATGAATTAACACATGTGGAATTATATACATAACAAAAAATTGTGAAACAACTGAAAATATGTCATATTCTAGGTTCTTCAAAGTAGCCACTTTTTGCTTTGATTACTGCTTTGAACACTCTTGGCATTCTCTTGATGAGCTTCAAGAGGTAGTCACCTAAAATGGTCTTCCAACAGTCTTGAAGGAGTTCCCAGAGATGCTTAGCACTTGTTGGCCCTTTTGCCTTCACTCTGCGGTCCAGCTCACCCCAAACCATCTTGATTGGGTTCAGGTCCGGTGACTGTGGAGGCCAGGTCATCTGGCGCAGCACCCCATCACTCTCCTTCATGGTCAAATAGCCCTTACACAGCCTGGAGGTGTGTTTGGGGTCATTGTCCTGTTGAAAAATAAATGATGGTCCAACTAAACGCAAACCAGATGGAATAGGATGCCGCTGCAAGATGCTGTGGTAGCCATGCTGGTTCAGTATGCCTTCAATTTTGAATAAATCCCCAACAGTGTCACCAGCAAAGCACCCCCACACCATCACACCTCCTCCTCCATGCTTCACGGTGGGAACCAGGCATGTAGAGTCCATCCGTTCACCTTTTCTGCGTCACACAAAGACACAGTGGTTGGAACCAAAGATCTCAAATTTGGACTCATCAGACCAAAGCACAGATTTCCACTGGTCTAATGTCCATTCCTTGTGTTCTTTAGCCCAAACAAGTCTCTTCTGCCTGTTGCCTGTCCTTAGCAGTGGTTTCCTAGCAGATATTCTACCATGAAGGCCTGATTCACACAGTCTCCTCTTAACAGTTGTTCTAGAGATGTGTCTGCTGCTAGAACTCTGTGTGGCATTGACCTGGTCTCTAATCTGAGCTGCTGTTAACCTGCAATTTCTGAGGCTGGTGACTCAGATGAACTGATCCTCTGCAGCAGAGGTGACTCTTGGTCTTCCTTTCCTGGGGCGGTCCGCATGTGAGCCAGTTTCTTTGTAGCGATTGATGGTTTTTGTGACTGCACTTGGGGACACTTTCAACGTTTTCCCAATTTTGCGGACTGACTGACCTTAATTTCTTAAAGTAATGATGGCCACTCGTTTTTCTTTACTTAGCTGCTTTTTTCTTGTCATAATACAAATTCTAACAGTCTATTCAGTAGGACTATCAGCTGTGTATCCACCTGACTTCTCCACAACGCAACTGATGGTCCCAACCCCATTTATAAGGCAAGAAATCCCACTTATTAAACCTGACAGGGCACACCTGTGAAGTGAAAACCATTTCAGGTGACTACCTTTTGAAGCTCATCAAGAGAATGCCAAGAGTGTGTAAAGCAGTAATCAAAGCAAAAGGTGGCTACTTTGAAGAACCTAGAATATGACATATTTTCAGTTGTTTCACAATTTTTTGTTATGTATATAATTCCACATGTGAATCAGTGTGAATCTACAATTTTCATAGTCATGAAAATAAAGAAAACTCTTTGAATGAGAAGGTGTGTCCAAACTTTTGGTCTGTACTGTAGTTCAGACATTTTCGGACACGGCGATGCCGAATATGTTTTTTTATTGTTTATATATTCTATGTAAAATTGGGAAATGGTGTGATTTAAACTTTTAATATTTTGGTGCTTTTTTATCTATTTTTTTTAAATGTTTAACTAGTGAAGTGAAATGAGTGAAGTTATGAAACATTCGATTTGGCTGCTTTGCCAAATTTCACTAAGAAAGCAGGAAGCATGTGTTGCTTCAAGTTCAGGCAGTGGCAGCTCATCTGAGATGCCTGTCGGGTGCTGAAGAGGCCACAAAGTTAGTCAGCATGGACAACAGCGGCATGAACTACGTAATCCCACTCAAATTTATCTTAGAACAGACGCTGACATTTATGCAGCAGGGGATAATGATAGAAGAAGAACAGCTAATGAATCTTGCTGTCTGCCCTATAATTGTTGGGGACACACAAAGGAAATCTGCCATGAAAGAAGAGGATAAGAAGCTTCCACTGGAAGAGGAAGAGGAGGAGTCAGAGGAGCGAAAGTACGATGAAGAGGATGGCACCAGCCCGGACACTCCATCATCTCAGTGTGGGGCGGAACCAGGAAGAACTGGCTCCTCTGGCACGCAGGCCAGAATGGTGACCTGGTACGTACACAGTTTATGGCAAGCAGACTCCTGCTGCCAACGTGTCTGAAAGGGAGTCCCCTCTCCATCCCCTGAGAATCACTCCCCTTCCGCCATCACAAGCTGCAGAAGCAGCAGTAGCAGCCAGTTCATTCTCCTCAACATCATGGAGCAGTTTTTCCACGTGCCACGCCAGGCTGAGGCCATTCAGCAAGCCGACAGCTCCCACCTCCACGCCCAGTTTTTTGCCTACCTAAACTTTGGACAGTCTCTGGTGCATACCCCATTTCCTGGCCCCATGGATTTCTGGGCATCTAGACTGGAACAGAAGGCATCTAGACTGACCCCTAGAAGAAGGTGTTTTGCCAAAATGTATGTCGGGGTGTGCGGTCCTCCTGAGGTTGTCAGTACCAGCATGGGTAAGCTTTGTCTCACTGTATGATTTTACTTTTCTGTCTTTGTGAGGGGTATTTGTAATTTTCTTTCAGACTTATGACATATCTGGGTAATTTGTGTACGGCCGTCATAGAGCCGGAGGCTGTGCGATTACTCAGCTCCACGAGTGGCTCCTCCAGCGTGCAGCGCTATTTCCTGTTTCTCCCAGATGCAGTCACGCCAAAAATTCACAGGCTAGACGCAATGGGAGCTAATTAACTCTGCTTCTGATAATAGACTGCTCCTATTGGTCAGCATAAGAAATTAGGCAGGGACTATGCACATAAGAGCCTAATACTAGGTCCCAGAGTGTGACAGCTGTTTGGGGTATGTTTGCTAGCGACAAACGCACATGACGAGGGTATTGGCTATTCCCGTTCGCCAACCATTCACCTTAATAGCCCCCCTTAACCACCCCTTTTCCCACCATTACACTTCCCCACCATAGCTTCCCATGACCAATAAGACACGGACCACCAGCTGGAAATGTAATGGCCACAGCAGCCGTTTATTAAATAACAAATACAACGTAACATACATAATACTGTAAAACCCCCCTAATGGGGGGAGGTCCTTGAAGCCCCAAAACATCTAGCTGCCGAACCAGGGTGAGCCATTCTTGCCTCCAGCCGTAACGCCCAGCTCAAAGGCACCACCGAATGACCCCCCCTCGATTCACCACAACCTCTCGGTCCACCTGGGAGTCCAGCCCCAACCGTGGGGCCCCCCCAATTGCCCTCAGCTTCCACCATGACCAACTCCAAGGACCCCCCCCCATCGCCACCAACGCCCGGACTTGACCACCTCAACTCCGGGCGTTCCTCCACAACCTTAAGGCCACTTCAATGCCCTCCTGCAGCGCCAAACTCCACATATCCAGGCCCACAGCATTCAAATGAACACCATCCGACCTCCAAAAAGCCCCCACTCCAGCCTCCAACTCCCTGTGCCTAACTACCACCGCCCCATTCCTAGCCATGAAATCGCCCTATTTACCTTCACCCTCGCCCTATTCACCGCATCCACAGACCTCGCCTCCCTCCACACCTGCCTAGGAACAATGTCTGACCACACCGTCACCATACCCGGAAACAACGACCACAACCGCAGGAAATCCCATTTCACCTCCTTGATCAGCTCCCGGATAGGCCTGGCCGCCAAATCGTTGCCCCCCGCATGGACCACCAACACATCCGGCGCCCTATCCATCCGTACAAACCTGTGAACCTCAGGCAACACCCCTTTCCACACCATACCCCGCCTCCCAATCCACCTTACCACCGCAGACTCTCTAGCAAAGCCAAGCTGTTGACCGTCCGGCCGAACCGCTGCCCGGACAGCCCCCCAGAAGACATAAGAATGCCCCAGAATCCACACCAAGGCGGGCGCCGCACCTGCAACGAAAAAACAAAAACAAAAGAACAACACCACAACCAAATACTGACACGCAAAACCCCACCTCTGCCTACAATCGATCCAAACGAACATAGGACTTAAACCTAGCCGACTCCCAACGTCCAATCCGCTTAATCACATCCTCACCTAGGCCCCATCTGGAAGCTTCCGTCGCCGCCCCAATCCTAAAAGAGTGGCTAGAATACCCGTCCCCATCCAACCCAGCCCGGCTCAAACATCTGGAAAAAACTGCCGAGAACTGAAATCGAGACAAAAAAGAACCATCCGCATGAACCAACAAGGGGGACCCCATCCCCCCAACCCCCATCCCATATTCCCGCAAGCACTGAACCGGGCACATGTCGCAACCGTCAATCCGGAACAGCACCACTTTTCGCCCCTTCCCCAACCTATCAGTTTTTGACCGCCGGATGACAAATTCCACCCTGTCCGCAAACAACTCCACATCCCCCCGTAACAGACCCCCTGCCCGGCTCACCGAAGGACAGACCAACTCCCCCACACGCATCGCCCCAAAGAATGCCAGCGAGAAAGCTAACCGAAACAACCGCGCTTCCCCCTCCGACCTACAAACACCCCTCAACTGACCCCCCAACTGGAGCAACAACCCAAACGAAACCGGCCTCCTCCCATCCACCCCAGCCCCCATTCTCCGCCACCCCTTCAGCGCCTGCACCACCAGAAAAGCTTTCGTAACATCCACCATCTTACGCGCTTTAAAACCGAACGCCAAACCTGCCATGTAACCATTCACCTTGCTAACCGACCAACCCTGCTCCCTACCATGGCCCAAAAACATCAACAATGCCAGCTCAGGCTCCGCTATTCCCTCCCCCAATACCAAACACCAATCCTCCCAGGCCCTCCAAGCCCTCATATACAGGTCCCACGTATCCGGAGCAAAAGACGCCCGAACCAGCCCCATTAACGTTCCTCCAACAGCTCCCACATGCAAGCCGGGCACTCCAGACCAACCGCGTCCGCCTCCGGAACCAACTGCCGAAAACGAGTCCACTGCGAACGAGAAAGGGCGTCAGCGATACAATTGTCCACCCCAGGCACATGCACCGCCACCACCCAGGCATTAAGCGACAAGCACTCCAACACCAACCGCTGCAGCAGCCGCACCACCAACGGCGACGACGCCGACAACCCATTAATCGCCTGGACCACCCCCAGATTATCACAGTGGAAACGCACCTTCCGATCCTGGAAACGTGCCCCCCACAACAAAACCGCCAACACAATGGGAAACAATTCCAACAGAGCCAAATTCCGCACCCAACCCCGTTCAACCCAAGCCGCCGGCCAAACCCCAGCACACCACTGACCGCCACAAAAAGCCCCAAAACCCGAACCCCCCGCCGCATCGGTGAATAACTCAAAATCAAAAGCCTCGACCACTCCCCCCATAAACAGCGAGCGACCGTTGTACTGGTCCAGAAAGGAATTCCAAACCCGTAAGTCCGCCCGCTGCTCCCTCCCCAACCGGATGAAATGATGCGGAACTACCACCCCCGCAGTCGCCTGCGCCAACCGCCTACAGAACACTCGACCGATGGGCATTATCCGACAAGCGAAATTAAGCTTCCCTAACAATGATTGAACCTCCCTCAACTGCAACTTCTTCACCCGAATCGCCCTCGCCACCAACCGTCTCAGATCCTCCAGCTTATCCTCCGGCAACCGACACTCCATCCTCACCGAATCAATCACTATGCCCAGAAAACTCAATTCCGACACCGGCCCCACCGTCTTCCCTTCCGCCAACGGAACCCCAAACTTCTCAAAAACAGAGCCCAACGTTTCCAACAACAAAGCGCACACCCGCGAACCTGGAGGGCCAATACACAAAAAATCGTCCAAGTAATGGATCAGCGAATCACAACCCGACGAGTCCACAACCGCCCATTCCAGAAACGAGCTGAACGTTTCGAAGTAGGCGCACGACAGCGAACACCCCATGGGTAAGCAACGATCCACAAAGAACCCCCCATCCCAAAAACACCCCAACAAGTGCTGACACTCCGGATGAACCGGTAACAACCGAAACGCCGCCTCAATGTCTGTTTTCGCCATCAATGCCCCTGCCCCGAAATGCTTCACCCAACCCACAGCTGCATCAAACGACGTATATACAACGGAGCAAACCGCCGGGTCAATCCCATCGTTGACCGAGGAGCCCCTCGGAAACGACAGATGATGAATAAGCCGAAACTTATTCGCCTCCTTCTTAGGAACGACCCCCAACGGCGAGACCCTCAAATCGTTAACAGGCGGTGCCAAAAACGGACCCGCCATACGCCCGAGCAACACCTCCTTCCTCAACTTCTCCCCCACCACCTCCTGATGCTCCCTCGCCGACCGCAAATTTTTCTTAAGCAACACTGCCTCACCAGGCACAAACGGAATTCTAAAACCCTCCGCAAAACCCAACAAACTAGCGGCATCTCTATTGGGGTACCTATCTAAGTACGGTTGCATCTCTGCCAGCCGCACCGGCGTCACCCCCTTTACCAGCACCGTCTCCCCCTCTACCACCGGCTCCACCCTGCCTGCCCCCTTTAAAACACCGCGCCGCCCCATGAGCACCTCCGCAACCGGAACATTCGTGCTTAAACTTACATTTCGCGCCGAACCGACAGGATCCCTCGTTGAAAGCAAAACACAGTCCCCTGGAAGAGGCAACCGCCGTACCGCCCGACCCCCCACTACCTCCGTCCCCCCGAAAGGGCTGCATCGTACGCACCGGGGCCGTAACCTTCAACCACAAGGCGATGTCCTTGTGGTCCCACCGCATCTCCGGGCGCACCGCTTTCCGCTGCCGGAATTGCTCGTCATAGCGCAACCACGCAACCCCCCCGTACACCCGATACGGCTCACCGATTGCATCTAAATAACAAAATAGCCCAGAACACGCCTCTGGTGCCTTCTCCCCAATCACACTTGCCAATATCGCAAACGCCTGCAACCAATTTGCGAACGTACGCGGTATCAGCCGATAACGTCGCTTCTCCTCATCCTCCCTTTTACCGTCCTCTTTCCGCACCCTATCCAAATTAAAGCGCTCCAGAGGGAGCAGGGAAAAAATCTCCACATACTCCCCCTTCCAAATCCTCTCCCGCACCTCAGACTTCAAATGCGCCCCCAACGGTCCCTCAAAACACACATAAACCTCTCCTTTCGCTTTATCATCCACCCGAACAGCCTCCTCCTCCCCATCCGTCCCCGCCTGAGTCTGCACCGACACCCCCACGCCCGGCAACCCCCGCTGTTGCTGCTCCCCCGACGAACCCGCACCGCCAGCCACACCGTGCACACCCCACGCCTGCAACGGAGTCCCCCCGCCCAAACCCCAACTTGCCACCAAACCCGCCAAACCCCCCAACAACTGACCCAATCTGACGAAATCTCACCTGGCTGCCTGGGCGCTGTGTTCCCATCAGCCGCAAGTCCAGACTCCCGACGTTCACATCTCTGCGACGAGCCGTCTCCATCACGCTGTCCCCTGACCCCGCTAGGACCTGGGACGTCCTCTCCCGGATAAGCCAAGACGCCGCGCCGCTCCTCTTCACCCTGCCTCCCGGCAGGGCAGGCACGCCCACAGCAGCAGGACCCCTCAGAACAGCTCCCGGGATCGACTGCCATCAGTCCCCTGGCCCCACACAGACCAGGGACGCAGGGGTGAACTGGTAATAACGCCGCACTCCCGGGGGCGGAGCCTCCGTCATTGCCGCCATCCTGAGGCCTGCTGCCGCCGTCCGACCTCCCTGCAGCAGCCCCGCACGGAACCGAGGGCCTCCCTCGCCGAGGGGCCGCCTCCGTGCCAGGAGTTACGGAGGCGCCCGCAGTGCCAGGTCCCGCTCCCCCGCCGACATCCATCGCCGGTGAAGAAGGCCGCGATCGGCCACTCCCAAGGCTCCGCCTACTTTGAGGATTCCTCCCACGTCGGGGCCTAGAGGAAGCTGGAGCAATTGGCACCCGACGTGGAGGGTCCCGCGAGGGGCTCCTAATGCGGCGCTGAGCCCGAGGGGGGGAAGCCGATGGCGACAGGCGCGCCGGCGGCCTGGCCCGCCGCGGCCGTAACGCCGGATGGGGAGGCATAACGGGCGCCTCCACCGACCCCCTCAGCATCGTCCGGACCTGCTCTTGCGCCCAAGCCGGGCCTCTCACCTCCGCTGCCGCCCGAAACTCCACAAGCATGGCCTCCAGCTGCTCCATCCCAAGGTACGCGCTGCTTCGAGCTTATTCTCCTAACCAAAATGGCGCTCTCCCTACCTCCTCTCACCCTATTTAACCCCTCTAACTCCACCCCCCACCTCAAACTAACCTATCCTGTCCTCCTACCCTAATTGCATCCTCCCACTACCCTAAACACCCCCCCCCCCTACACCTCTGGCTCACTAAACCCAAACCCTCGTCATGGAGGCCTCCCCTAAAGGGGGCTCCGCCCCCCCTCAGTCCGGCCATTGCTTTTAAGCAATCACCCCTTCCCTTTGTGAGTGCTGTCATTAGCTCTGACTGACCTATTATCCCTTGATACACATTACAAACATCAAGTGTATGTATTCTGAGAGCAGTTATCCTGGTGGATATTAATTCCAGTATTATTGGTACTAGTGAAGCCAGTGGCTGTATATTATACAAACAGGCCACCGCTTCATTGCACCTGGCCTGATTTGTATTGTTGGCGGGTAGCCACAACATTTTAACCTTTATCAGAATAAATGAACATTCTAAGCGTTCTTCTCAGGCAGTAAATAGTAATTCTAATCAAGTTCGCGAACAGATTGCAATACATAGTTACTCTAATTTGTATTTGGCACTAGGCACTTTAAATTCATGATCCATACATACGTCTGAAAACGGTATACATTGAGGTGTTTATACTGACCCAACATAGCCTTTTTTATATGTGATATATTTATACATTTACCCTGTGTACCTCAGGTGGTAAAGCACTTCAGTGGTTGTGTTTTTCATCTTTTTATATTATTGCGATTAATTTAATAAAGTTTATTTTTATACATTTGGCCATTTAAAGACTCGTTTTTTTGTAGGTTCATACTAGACTGGAACAGTGGCCTGAACTGGCACAGCATGCTCTATTTCTCTTTTCTTGCCTAGTCTCCAGTGTCTCCATCTCGGAGAGGGTTTTCAGGGCCTGGGGGGGATACAGCCTCCATCATACCACTGCCACCATCATGCCATTGCTGCGACCTGCCAACCTTCATCTTCCATAAGGCTGCTGTTGCCTTCCACCATGTACCATATGGCTGCTGCTGCTGCTCCTCGCTGCTAATCCTCTACTGCCATCACTATCAAAGAAAAGCATCTACCACTACTACTTCTACACTACTACTACTACTACTATTACTACTTCCACCCATAGATAGCTGTGCGCCATGATCTATGTTATACTGCTTCTGCTCCCTACTATTGCGGCCACATGCCTCTAATACCCTACCCTTTCCACACTCACACTGCACTGCTGCTACTCCCAATTAAAAGGGAGATTTTTTTCTTTAGGCTTGTTTGCAATGAGACAATTTTTCTTCTGAAAATCGGGATGAGGGCCAAAGAGCACATGATGACATAACACAATCTAATAGCAGTGGCAGAGAGTGTGAGGAACATGATAATGATTATGTGCTGGACAGGACCTGGGAGCAGGATCAGTGTGCTGAGTAGGAAGTAACATCTGAGAAAGAGAGTGGTGGCAGCAATAAAGAACAGCGGCAAGGTACAGTCAATCTCCCAAAGCACTGCCAGGGCCAGATCTGCTACTATTATGGTCAGCTCGGGAACTGGTGACAATGGCAGATTTGAACTATTTGCTTATAGCTCCACAGAACACTTGTGTAAGGATGCTATGACACTGCCGTTAGAGGTTGCAGGTAGTGATGGACGAACATCGGCCGTAACGTTTCGCGAACGCACGTTCGCGATCAAATGTTTGCGAACTGCGCGATCACGGCGGGCCCCATTAACTTTAATGGCAGGCAAACCTGAAAAACCTTCAGGTCATATTTGCAGCCACCAAATACTAGAAGTGCACAAATAGTCCCACAACATGGACAATGACATACCAGAGGGGGATCAATGGCAAAAATTCCCACAAAAATTATGTATTTTGAAGGGAGTCTGTCACCTCCATATGGCCATATACAGTGCTTAGATGGCTCTGTAACACACCTATACAGGATAGTAACGGTACCTTTGTTCTTTTCTTTAGACTTGCACCAGCAGGAAAAACGAAGTTTAATTCATATGCAAATGAGCACCCGCAAGTGCCCAGGAGCGGCGTTCAGTGTGTTGGTGCCCAGGCTGCTCTGCCTTCTTTCTCTTTACTCCTCCCCAGTCTCTTGCCTCATCGATAGGTCCGGACTTGGAGGGCGGGCAAAGGCAGAGACTGGGGAGGAGTAAAGTGAAAGAAGGCAGAGCAGCCTGGGCACCAACACACTGAACGCCGCCCCTGGGCACTTGCGGGTGCTCATTTGCATATGAATTAAACTTCGTTTTTCCTGCTGGTGCAAGTCTAAAGAAAAGAACAAAGGTACCATTACAATCCTGTATAGGTGTGCTACAGAGCCATGTAAGCACTGTATATGGCCATATGGAGGTGACAGACTCCCTTTAATCAGGGGCAATTTTTATGCGTCTTAAGGAAACTCTCAAAATGTGCCCTGCTGGAGCCTAGAAAAAAATTATTTTAGGCTACGGGAGTACAGGCCCCAAACATTAGGCATTCACCTGACAGAAAAGATCAAGTGATTATGTGGCTGGAGGAATATTAGGCGGTCAGTGGATAACAATTTTACTACAGGCCAGTGGAGTTCAGGCCCTAAAAATTATTCATTCACTGGACAAAAAAGAACAAGTGATTATGTGGCTGGAGGTACATTAGACGGTCACTGGAAAACAATTTTACTGTAGGCCAGTGGAGTATAGGCCCCAAAAATTAGGCATTCACCTGACAGAAAAGAACAAGTGATTATGTGGCTGGAGGTACATTAGACGGTCACTGGAAAACAATTTTACTGTAGGCCAGTGGAGTATAGGCCCCAAAAATTAGGCATTCACCTGACAGAAAAGAACAAGTGATTATGTGGCTGGAGGTACATTAGACGGTCACTGGAAAACAATTTTACTGTAGGCCAGTGACACAACAGTGGCTCGGCACGTGAATGACAACCACGGTGGGGATTCCAGCTGCATTAAAGCTGTAGGCATTGACAAAATCCTACCACCTACACGTGGTGGCGATTGGGACCATCTCTTACTACAGCGGGAAGCACGCTGGACTTTCCAACTTGACACGGTATTCCCTAGAGGCCTGAATGAACACCTCCTCTTTGGCTGTTTTCTGTAGTGTGGCTCTAAATGAAGATTTGCCACAAAAATACATTCTCCCCTCCTCCCCCTTTTTCATAATTGGGGTCCACTTAGTGTGGTGCCTACCATCCGCTTTGGGTCACTTTTCTAGCCACTGCCATGAAATTGAAACATCAAAACTGCCAGAAATATATCTAACTAATTAATATATACCCATATCGGGGTTGCTTGGATGTGCATGGTGTGGACATATATCCCGTTGCCCACAGATGCACACCTATATGGTGCCTATACATCAATATGCCCGTATTACATGGACCATATGTATATCTCTATTGTGACCGCTTTATGTTCTATATAGGTCCACAGTTGGTGGAAATTGTCCCCATATCCATATTATTTATACTGTGGAACCTTTCTGTATGTCACTTATGGTAGCATGAAAACTATGATGCCTAGTAAATTAGCAGCGTATCCTTGGTTACGGCATAAACAGTGGAGGCGACGCGCCTGCGCAGTGCTCTATTTCAACCATGGCGCAGGCGTAAATATCGCCCCATATGCGCTGTACTCTGGATCCTGGCAGATTATTCTATGCATGCGTCGCCTAGACGTCTTGTATTTACTCACATCATTACATCACGTCATCACAACGCGCGTCGCGCTTATGCTAATGCGCACGCGCCATGTTCTTACAGCGTGAGGGCATTACGTTTGCATCGCTTGCATTATGTGAGGGCAAACGTCATCACAGGCCGCCGCCATACCAGGTAACAGCTGACGTCACTGCAGCGCATGTCGCGCGGACATGCGGACGCAACGCTTTAAAAGAGAGGCGCGCTCTTGTAAAGACCAGGTAACATTAATGCCTGCGGCCCCAACCTGCGTGCTTATCAGTCACGATTCCCCCTGCAGCGCTGAATGTCCTTTCTGACAGGACACTCGACGAGGGGCAAGCCAAGAGTTCCATGGAAAATTGTGCCAGCTCTGGCCACAGGTCAAGCCTGCCCACCCAGAGCGTCCACATCGGTCGTTAACCCAATGTAGTTGGACACCTGTCGGTCTAGGCGTTCCCTAAGGCTGGATCCGGAGGGCGGCTGTCGATGGGTTGGAAGCAAGAATGATCTCATATTCGAACTGACCAACACATCTTTAAACCGCCCTCTTCTTGCAGGCGCGGTAGGATTGGTGCCCGCACTTGTTGTTTAGCTGTGGGTGAAAATTCCTCTGGCAGCGCCTGCAACAGCAGAATGCAGCATCTCTCGCAGCAAGGCCTGGAAATGCTGCATTCTGTCAGCCCTCTGTGATGCTGGTAACATGTCCGCAATTATGTGTTTGTAGTGGGGGTCTAAGTACGTTGCCACCCAGTAATGGTCCTTGCCCTTTATGCTTTTTATACGGGGGTCCCTCTTCAAACACTGGAGCATGAAGGCCCTATTTGCACTAAATTGGAAGCGGTGGAGCGCCCTGGCTCCTGCTCATTGCCCAGGAGAAAGTCATGCTCAGTCTCCTCCCCCCAACTACGGACAATACCAGGGATCCCCGAAAAGTTTAAAGTCTCCCTCAAAGCCTGACCTTCTTGCTCCTCCTCCTACCCCAGCCACCATCCTCCTTTGACTCCTCTTCAGACTCCTGCTGACTTGTATCGGATGGAGTACCCCCCCGGGATTTAATTCAGCATTGCGACTTCCTCATCTTCAAGCTCCTGCTCCTCGATGGCTTGATCAATGGCACAACGCAATGCACGCTACAGAAAGAAGGCGTAAGGTACAATGTCACTGATGGCGTCTTGGCTGAGACTGATCAGTTTGGTGATCTCATCAAATGGCCGCAGAAGTCTGCATGCGTCGTGCATAAGCAGCCACGGGCGCGGTGAAAAGAAACCAAGCTCCCAAAAACCTGTCCTGCTGCAGAGTTCGTACAGGTAGTTGTTAACCGCCTCAGGACTGCCGTACGCAGGATTGCGTCCTGGCGGCGGCCCTGTTATTCCGAGTGGAGGCGCCGGCACGTCCTCTCACGAGAGGCGAGATTTCCTGTGAACAGGCGTGCGCGTTCACAGGATCGGAAGGTAAGCGAGTGGATCTACAGCCTGCCAGCGGCGATCGTTCGCTGGCAGGCTGTAGATGCGATTTTTTTAACCCCTAACAGGTATATTAGACACTGTTTTGATAACAGCTTCTAATATACCTGCTACCTGCTCCTCTGGTGGTCCCTTTTGCTTGGATCGACCACCAGAGGACACAGGTAGCTCTGTAATAAGTAGCACCAAGCACCACACTACACTACACCCCCCCCCCCCCGGTCACTTATTAACCCCTTATTAACCCCTGATCACCCCATATAGACTCCCTGATGACCCCCCTGTCATTGATCACCCCCCCCTGTAAGGCTCCATTCAGATGTCCGTATGTATTTTATGGATCCACGCATCCATGGATCGGATCCGCAAAACACATACAGACGTCTGAATAGAGCCTTACAAAGGGGTGATCAGGGAGTCTATATGGGATGATCACCCCCCTGTAATGCTCCATTCACACGTCCGTATGTGTTTTATGGATCCACGCATCCATGGATCGGATCCGCAAAACACATACGGACGTCTGAATAGAGCCTTACAGAGGGGTGATCAGGGAGTCTATATGGGATGATCACCCCCCTGTAATGCTCCATTCACACGTCCGTATGTGTTTTACGGATCCACGCATCCATGGATCGGATCCGCAAAACACATACGGACGTCTGAATGGAGCCTTACAGGGGGGTGATCAATGACAGGGGGGTGATCACCCCATATAGACTCCCTGATCACTTCCCTGTCATTGATCACCCCCCTGTAAGGCTTTTTTTGGCACAAGTTAGCGGAATTATTTTTTTTTTATATATTTTTTTTTATATATATTTTTTTCTTACAAAGTCTCATATTCCACTAACTTGTGTCAAAAAATAAAATCTCACATGAACTCACGGAATCCAAATGCGTAAATTTTTTTAGACATTTATATTCCAGACTTCTTCTCACGCTTTAGGGCCCCTAAAATGCCCATGCTGGGTGAGATAAATATCTTGGTCAAATGCCAACTTTGTATAAAAAAATGGGAAAAGTTGTCTTTTGCCGAGATATTTCTCTGACCCAGCATGGGTATATGTAAAAAGACACCCCAAAACACATTCCCCAACTTCTCCTGAGTACGGCGATACCAGATGTGTGACCCTTTTTTGCAGCCTAGGTGGGCATATGGGCCCACATTCCAAAGAGCACCTTTCGGATTTCACAGGGCATTTTTTACAGATTTTGATTTCAAACTACTTCTCACGCATTTGGGCCCCTAAAATGCCAGGGCACTATAAATACCTTGGGGTGTCTTCTTTCCAAAATGGGGTCACTTGTGGGGTAGTTATACTGCCCTTGCTTTTGAGGGGCCCAAATGAGATAAATATCTCGGCAAAAGACAACTTTTCCCATTTTTTTATACAAAGTTTGCATTTGACCAAGATATTTTTCTCACCCAGCATGGGTATATGTAAAATGACACCCCAAAACACATTCGCCAACTTCTCCTGAGTACGGCGATACCACATGTGTGACACTTTTTTGCAGCCTAGGTGGGCAAAGGGGCCCACATTCCAAAGAGCACCTTTCGGATTTCACAGGCCATTTTTTACACATTTTGATTTCAAACTACTTCGCACGCATTTGGGCCCCTAAAATGCCAGGGCAGTATAACTACCCCACAAGTGACCCCATTTTGGAAAGAAGACACCCCAAGGTATTTCATGATGGGCATAGTGAGTTCATGGAAGTTTTTATTTTTTGTCACAAGTTAGTGGAATATGAGACTTTGTAAGGTAAAAAAAAAAATTCATAATTTTCTGCTAACTTGTGACAAAAAATAAAAAGTTCTATGAACTCACTATGCCCATCAGCGAATACCTTAGGGTGTCTACTTTCCGAAATGGGGTTATTTGTGGGGTTTATCTACTGTCTGGGCATTGTAGAACCTCAGGAAACATGACAGGTGCTCAGAAAGTCAGAGCTGCTTCAAAAAGCGGAAATTCACATTTTTGTACCATAGTTTGTAAACGCTATAACTTTTACCCAAACCATTTTTTTTTACCCAAACATTTTTTTTATCAAAGACATATAGAACAATAAATTTAGAGAAAAATTTATATATAGATGTCGTTTTTTTTGAAAATTTTTACAACTGAAAGTGAAAAATGTAATTTTTTTGCAAAAATTTCGGTAAATTTTGATTAATAACAAAAAAAGTAAAAATGTCAGCAGCAATGAAATACAACCAAATGAAAGCTCTATTAGTGAGAAGAAAAGGAGGTAAAATGCATTTGGGTGGTAAGTTGCATGACCGAGCGATAAACGGTGAAAGTAGTGTAGTGCAGAATTGTAAAACGTGGTCTGGTCATTAAGGGTGTTTAAGCTAGGGGGGCTGAAGTGGTTAATGGCACGTTGCTGCTGCAGCAGCCTATCAAGCATATGCAAGGTAGAGTTCCAGCGCGTTGGCTGTCACAAATCAGACGTCTGAAGGGCAGGTGGTGTCGTCGCTGAATGTCAGCAAGGCGAGCCATAGCCGTGTAAGATCTTCTAAAATGGTCAGAGATTTTCCTGGCCTGCCGCAAGATATCCTGGACCCCGGGGTATTTGGCAATGAATCGCTGCACGACTAAGTTCAGGGCGTGTGCAATGCACGGCACGTGTCATTTTGCCCTGTTTCAGCGCGATCAGCAGTTTGGCACCGTTGTCGCACACCACTTTACCAACTGTCAAATTGAACGGGGTTAGCCACTGATAGGCCTGTGACCGCAGAGCTGAAATCAGTGCAGGACTGGTGAGGCTCCTGGCTTCCAGGCACAACAGCCGCAGCACAGCATGGCAACATCTCACCTGGCACGTCAAATAGGTTCTGGGCAGCTTGGGGGTGCAGCGGAAGAGGCGGAGGAGGAGTCAGCCGAGGAGGAGATGGAGGATGGAGTAGGAGGCATCCACACAGGTGTCACAGGTTACATGCTTGATGGCCGTCAGAAGGTTTACACAGTGGGCAGTAAAAGTTATGTACCTTCCCTGCCCATGTTTGCTAGACCACGTGTCTGTGGTCAGATGTATCTTGGCACCAACACTGTGTGCCATAGATATATTTACTTGCCGCTGAACGTGGCCATATAGCTCTGGGATGCCCTTCTGGGAGAAAAATTTACTTCTGGGGACCTTCCATTGCTGTGTGCCAATAGCCACAAATTTTCTAAAGGCAGTAGTTAGCAGGCTAGCAGTTCCGACAAGCCAGCGGTCAGCCGTTGTGCAAGAGGGTTATCCGGCGTCATCCACTTTTTACGCTCGAACATTTGGGCCACGAAAGCCTGCCTTGTGACAGATGAACGCGATGACGGCACGGTAGAAGGTGGAGTGGAGGACAAATGGAAGGAGAGAGGAAAAGGAGAGGGAGGAGAGGCAGGACGTGGAGCATAGGGAGTGTGGCTTTGTGGGTTCTGACGGCGTTGTTCCCACTGGGCTCGGTGATGGGAAGCCAGGTGTTTTCTTAAGGCGGTCATCCCTAGGTGAGTGTTGGGATTTCCGCAATTTATGCGTTTACAGCACAGATGGTAACACTATTGTCAGCAGCTGATATGTTAAAAAAAAAGCCCACACTACGGAGGCATGTGCCGGCATCCTGAGAGCGCAAGATGTGACGTGCATGGTGGATGGCTCACTCCAGAATGGTGACCTGGTACGTACACAGTTTATGGCAAGCAGACTCCTGCTGCCAACGTGTCTGAAAAGGAGTCCCCTCTCCATCCACTGAGAATCACTCCCCTTCCGCCATCACAAGCAGCAGAAGCAGCCAGTTCATTCTCCTCAACATCATGGAGCAGTTTTTCCACGTGCCACGCCAGGCTGAGGCCATTCAGCAAGCCGACAGCTCCCACCTCCACACCCAGTTTTTTGCCTACCTAAACTTTGGCCAGTCTCTGGTGCATACCCCATTTCCTGGCCCCATGGATTTCTGGGCATCTAGACTGGAACAGAAGGCATCTAGACTGACCCCTAGAAGAAGGTGTTTTGCCAAAATGCACGTCGGGGTGTGCGGTCCTCCTGAGGTTGTCAGTACCAGCATGGGTAAGCTTTGTCTCACTGTATGATTTTACTTTTCTGTCTTTGTGAGGGGTATTTGTAATTTTCTTTCAGACTTATGACATATCTGGGTAATTTGTGTACGGCCGTCATAGAGCCTGAGGCTGTGCGATTACTCAGCTCCACGAGTGGCTCCTCCAGCGTGCAGCGCTATTTCCTGTTTCTCCCAGATGCAGTCACGCCAAAAATTCACAGGCTAGACGCAATGGGAGCTAATTAACTCTGCTTCTGATAATAGACTGCTCCTATTGGTCAGCATAAGAAATTAGGCAGGGACTATGCACATAAGAGCCTAATACTAGGTCCCAGAGTGTGACAGCTGTTTGGGGTATGTTTGCTAGCTACAAACGCACATTTAAGCAATCACCCCCTCCCTTTGTGAGTGCTGTCATTAGCTCTGACTGACCTATTATCCCTTGATACACATTACAAACATCAAGTGTATGTATTCTGAGAGCAGTTATCCTGGTGGATATTAATTCCAGTATTATTGGTACTAGTGAAGCCAGTGGCTGTATATTATACAAACAGGCCACCGCTTCATTGCACCTGGCCTGATTTGTATTGTTGGCGGGTAGCCACAACATTTTAACCTTTATCAGAATAAATGAACATTCTAAGCGTTCTTCTCAGGCAGTAAATAGTAATTCTAATCAAGTTCGCAAACAGATTGCAATACATAGTTACTCTAATTTGTATTTGGCACTAGGCACTTTAAATTCATGACCCATACATACGTCTGAAAACGGTATACATTGAGGTGTTTATACTGACCCAACATAGCCTTTTTTATATGTGATATATTTATACATTTACCCTGCGTACCTCAGGGAGTAAAGCACTTCAGTGGTTGTGTTTTTCATCTTTTTATATTATTGCGATTAATTTAATAAAGTTTATTTTTATACATTTGGCCATTTAAAGACTCGTTTTTTTGTAGGTTCATACTAGACTGGAACAGTGGCCTGAACTGGCACAGCATGCTCTATTTCTCTTTTCTTGCCTAGTCTCCAGTGTCTCCATCTCGGAGAGGGTTTTCAGGGCCTGGGGGGGATACAGCCTCCATCATGCCATTGCTGCGACCTGCCAACCTTCATCTTCCATAAGGCTGCTGTTGCCTTCCACCATGTACCATATGGCTCTGCTGCTGCTCCTCGCTGCTAATCCTCTACTGCCATCACTATCAAAGAAAAGCATCTACCACTACTACTTCTACACTACTACTACTACTATTACTACTTCCACCCATAGATAGCTGTGCGCCATGATCTATGTTATGCTGCTTCTGCTCCCTACTATTGCGGCCACATGCCTCTAATACCCTACCCTTTCCACACTCACACTGCACTGCTGCTACTCAAAGGGAGATTTTTTTCTTTAGGCTTGTTCGCAATGAGACAATTTTTCTTCTGAAAATCGGGATGAGGGCCAAAGAGCACATGATGACATAACACAATCTAATAGCAGTGGCAGAGAGTGTGAGGAACATGATAATGATTATGTGCTGGACAGGACCTGGGAGCAGGATCAGTGTGCTGAGTAGGAAGTAACATCTGAGAAAGAGAGTGGTGGCAGCAATAAAGAACAGCGGCAAGGTACAGTCAATCTCCCAAAGCACTGCCAGGGCCAGATCTGCTACTATTATGGTCAGCTCGGGAACTGGTGACAATGGCAGATTTGAACTATTTGCTTATAGCTCCACAGAACACCTTGTGTAAGGATGCTATGACACTGCCGTTAGAGGTTGCAGGTAGTGATGGACGAACATCGGCCGTAACGTTTCGCGAACGCACGTTCGCGATCAAATGTTTGCGGACTGCGCGATCACGGCGGGCCCCATTAACTTTAATGGCAGGCAAACCTGAAAAACCTTCAGGTCATATTTGCAGCCACCAAATACTAGAAGTGCACAAATAGTCCCACAACATGGACAATGACATACCAGAGGGGGATCAATGGCAAAAATTCCCACAAAAATTATGTATTTTAAAGGGAGTCTGTCACCTCCATATGGCCATATACAGTGCTTACATGGCTCTGTAGCACACCTATACAGGATTGTAATGGTACCTTTGTTCTTTTCTTTTATCTTGCACCAGCAGGAAAAACGAAGTTTAATTCATATGCAAATGAGCACCCGCAAGTGCCCAGGGGAGGAGTTCAGTGTGTTGGTGCCCAGGCTGCTCTGCCTTCTTTCACTTTACTCCTCCCCAGCCTCTGCCTTTGCCCGCCCTCCAAGTCTCTTGCCTCATCGATAGGTCTGGACTTGGAGGGCGGGCAAAGGCAGACTGGGGAGGAGTAAAGTGAAAAGAAGGCAGAGCAGCCTGGGCACTTACACACTGAACGCCGCCCCTGGGCACTAGCGAGTGCTCATTTGCATATGAATTAAACTTTTTCCTGCTGGTGCAAGTCTAAAGAAAAGAACAAAGGTACCAGTACAATCCTGCATAGGTGTGCTACAGAGCCATGTAAGCACTGTATATGGCCATATGGAGGGGACAGACTCCCTTTAAAATACATAATTTTTGTGGGAATTTTTGCCATTGATCCCCCTCTGGTATGTCATTGTCCATGTTGTGGGACTATTTGTGCACTTCTAGTATCTAGACTCCCTTTAATCAGGGGCAATTTTTATGCGTCTTAAGGAAACTCTCAAAATGTGCCCTGCTGGAGCCTAGAAAAAAATTATTTTAGGCCACGGGAGTACAGGCCCCAAACATTAGGCATTCACCTGACAGAAAAGATCAAGTGATTATGTGGCTGGAGGAATATTAGGCGGTCAGTGGATAACAATTTCACTTTAGGCCAGTGACAGACCAGTGGCTCGGCACGTCGTGAATGACAACCACGCTGGGGATTCCAGCTGCATTAAAGCTGTAGGCATTGACAAAATCCTACCACCTACACGTGGTGGCGATTGGGACCGTCTCTTACTACAGCGGGAAGCACGCTGGACTTTCCAACTTGACACGGTATTCCCTAGAGGCCTGAATGAACACCTCCTCTTTGGCTGTTTTCTGTAGTGTCGCTCTAAATGAAGATTTCCCACAAAAATACATTCTCCCCTCCTCCCCCTTTTTCATAATTGGGGTCCACTTAGTGTGGCGCGTACCATCCGCTTTGGGTCACTTTTCTAGCCACTGCCATGAAATTGAAACATCAAAACTGCCAGAAATATATCTAACTAATTAATATATACCCATATCGGGGTTGCTTGGATGTGCATGGTGTGGACATATAGCCCGTTGCCCACAGATGCACACCTATATGGTGCCTATACATCAATATGCCCGTATTACATGGACCACATGTATATCTCTATTGTGACCGCTTTATGTTCTATATAGGTCCACAGTTGGTGGAAATTGTCCCCATATCCATATTATTTATACTGTGGAACCTTTCTGTATGTCACTTATGGTAGCATGAAAACTATGATGCCTAGTAAATTAGCAGCGTATTCTTGGTTACGGCGTAAACAGTGGAGGCGACGCACCTGCGCAGTGCTCTATTTCAACCATGGCGCAGGCGTAAATATCGCCCCATATGCGCTGTACTCTGGATCCTGGCAGATTATTCTATGCATGCGTCGCCTAGACGTCTTGTATTTACTCACATCATTACATCACGTCATCACAACGCGCGTCGCGCTTATGCTAATGCGCACGCGCCATGTTCTTACAGCGTGAGGGCATTACGTTTGCATCGCTTGCATTATGTGAGGGCAAACGTCATCACAGGCCGCCGCCATACCAGGTGACAACTGACGTCACTGCAGCGCATGTCGCGCGGACATGCGGACGCAACGCTTTAAAAGAGAGGCGCGCTCTTGTAAAGACCAGGTAACATTAATGCCTGCGGCCCCAACCTGCGTGCTTATCAGTCACGATTCCCCCTGCAGCGCTGAATGTCCTTTCTGACAGGACACTCGACGAGGGGCAAGCCAAGAGTTCCATGGAAAATTGTGCCAGCTCTGGCCACAGGTCAAGCCTGCCCACCCAGAGCGTCCACATCGGTCGTTAACCCAATGTAATTGGACACCTGTCGGTCTAGGCGTTCCCTAAGGCTGGATCCAGAAGGTGGCTGTCGATGGGTTGGAAGCAAGAATGATCTCATATTCGAACTGACCAACACATCTTTAAACCGCTCTCTTCTTGCAGGCGCGGTAGGATTGGTGCCCGCACTTGTTGTTTAGCTGTGGGTGAAAATTCCTCTGGCAGCGCCTGCAACAGCAGAATGCAGCATCTCTCGCAGCAAGGCCTGGAAATGCTGCATTCTGTCAGCCCTCTGTGATGCTGGTAACATGTCCGCAATTATGTGTTTGTAGTGGGGGTCTAAGTACGTTGCCACCCAGTAATGGTCCTTGCCCTTTATGCTTTTTATACGGGGGTCCCTCTTCAAACACTGGAGCATGAAGGCCCTATTTGCACTAAATTGGAAGCGGTGGAGCGCCCTGGCTCCTGCTCATTGCCCAGGAGAAAGTCATCCTCAGTCTCCTCCCCCCAACTACGGACAATACCAGGGATCCCCGAAAAGTTTAAAGTCTCCCTCAAAGCCTGACCTTTTTGCTCCTCCTCCTACCCCAGCCACCATCCTCCTTTGACTCCTCTTCAGACTCCTGCTGACTTGTATCAGATGCAGTACCCCCCCGGGATTTAATTCAGCATTGCGACTTCTTCATCTTCAAGCTCCTGCTCCTCGATGGCTTGATCAATGACACAACGCAATGCACGCTACAGAAAGAAGGCGTAAGGTACAATGTCACTGATGGCGTCTTGGCTGAGACTGATCAGTTTGGTGATCTCATCAAATGGCCGCAGAAGTCTGCATGCGTCGTGCATAAGCAGCCACTGGCGCGGTGAAAAGAAACCAAGCTCCCAAAAACCTGTCCTGCTGCAGAGTTCGTACAGGTAGTTGTTAACCGCCTCAGGACCGCCGTACGCAGGATTGCGTCCAGGCGGCGGCCCTGTTATTCCGAGTGGAGACGCCGGCACGTCCTCTCACGAGAGGCGAGATTTCCTGTGAACAGGCGCGCGCGTTCACAGGATCGGAAGGTAAGCGAGTGGATCTACAGCCTGCCAGCGGCGATCGTTCGCTGGCAGGCTGTAGATGCGATTTTTTTAACCCCTAACAGGTATATTAGACACTGTTTTGATAACAGCGTCTAATATACCTGCTACCTGCTCCTCTGGTGGTCCCTTTTGCTTGGATAGACCACCAGAGGACACAGGTAGCTCTGTAATAAGTAGCACCAAGCACCACACTACACTACACCCCCCCCCCCAGTCACTTATTAACCCCTTATAGACTCCCTGATCACCCCCCTGTCATTGATCACCCCCCCTGTAAGGCTCCATTCAGACGTCCGTATGTATTTTACGGATCCACGCATCCATGGATCGGATCCGCAAAACACATACGGACGTCTGAATAGAGCCTTACAGAGGGGTGATCAGGGAGTCTATATGGGATGATCACCCCCCTGTAATGCTCCATTCACACGTCCGTATGTGTTTTACGGATCCACGCATCCATGGATCGGATCCGCAAAACACATACGGACGTCTGAATGGAGCCTTACAGGGGGGTGATCAATGACAGGGGGGTGATCACCCCATATAGACTCCCTGATCACTTCCCTGTCATTGATCACCCCCCTGTCATTGATCACCCCCCTGTAAGGCTTTTTTTGGCACAAGTTAGCGGAATTTTTTTTTTTATATATATTTTTTTTCTTACAAAGTCTCATATTCCACTAACTTGTGTCAAAAAATAAAATCTCACATGAACTCACGGAATCCAAATGAGTAAATTTTTTTAGACATTTATATTCCAGACTTCTTCTCACGCTTTAGGGCCCCTAAAATGCCAGGGCAGTATAAATACCCGACATGTGACCCCATTTCGGAAAGAAGACACCCCAAGGTATTCGCTGAGGGGCATATTGAGTCCATGAAAGATTTAAACTTTGTCCCAAGTTAGCGGAAAGGGAGACTTTGTGAGAAAAAAAAATAATCAATTTCCGCTAACTTGTGCCAAAAAAAAAAAAATTCTATGAACTCGCCATGCCCCTCATTGAATACCTTGGGGTGTCTTCTTTCCAAAATGGGGTCACATGTGGGGTATTTATACTGCCCTTGCATTTTAGGGGCCCTAAAGCGTGAGAAGAAGTCTGGGATCCAAATGTCTAACAATGCCCTCCTAAAAGGAATTTGGGCCCCTTTGCGTATCTAGGCTGCAAAAAAGTGTCACACATGTGGTATCGCCGTACTCAGGAGAAGTTGGGGAATGTGTTTTGGGGTGTCATTTTACATATACCCATGCTGGGTGAGATAAATATCTTGGTCAAATGCCAACTTTGTATAAAAAAAATGGGAAAAGTTGTCTTTTGGCGAGATATTTCTCTGACCCAGCATGGGTATATGTAAAAAGACACCCCAAAACACATTCCCCAACTTCTCCTGAGTACGGCAATACCACATGTGTGACACTTTTTTGCAGCCTAGGTGGGCAAATGGGCCCACATTCCAAAGAGCACCTTTCGGATTTCACTGGGCATTTTTTACAGATTTTGATTTCAAACTACTTCTCACGCATTTGGGCCCCTAAAATGCCAGGGCAGTATAACTACCCCACAAGTGACCCCATTTTGGAAAGAAGACACCCCAAGGTATTTCATGATGGGCATAGTGAGTTCATGGAAGTTTTTATTTTTTGTCACAAGTTAGTGGAATATGAGACTTTGTAAGGGAAAAAATAAATAAAAAATTCATCATTTTCTGCTAACTTGTGACAAAAAATAAAAAGTTCTATGAACTCACTATGCCCATCAGCGAATACCTTAGGGTGTCTACTTTCCGAAATGGGGTTATTTGTGGGGTTTATCTACTGTCTGGGCATTGTAGAACCTCAGGAAACATGACAGGTGCTCAGAAAGTCAGAGCTGCTTCAAAAAGCGGAAATTCACATTTTTGTACCATAGTTTGTAAACGCTATAACTTTTACCCAAACCATTTTTTTTTTACCCAAACATTTTTTTTTATCAAAGACATGTAGAACAATAAATTTAGAGAAAAATTTATATATAGATTTCGTTTTTTTTGAAAATTTTTACAACTGAAAGTGAAAAATGTCATTTTTTTGCAAAAATTTCGGTAAATTTCGATTAATAACAAAAAAAGTAAAAATGTCAGCAGCAATGAAATACAACCAAATGAAAGCTCTATTAGTGAGAAGAAAAGGAGGTAAAATGCATTTGGGTGGTAAGTTGCATGACCGAGCAATAAACGGTGAAAGTAGTGTAGTGCAGAATTGTAAAACGTGGTCTGGTCATTAAGGGTGTTTAAGCTAGGGGGGCTGAAGTGGTTAATGGCACGTTGCTGCTGCAGCAGCCTATCAAGCATATGCAAGGTAGAGTTCCAGCGCGTTGGCTGTCACAAATCAGACGTCTGAAGGGCAGGTGGTGTCATCGCTGAACGTCAGCAAGGCGAGCCATAGCCGTGTAAGTTCTTCTAAAATGGTCAGAGATTTTCCTGGCCTGCCGCAAGATGTCCTGGACCCTGGGGTATTTGGCAATGAATCGCTGCACGACTAAGTTCAGGACGTGTGCAATGCACGGCACGTGTCATTTTGCCCTGTTTCAGCGCGATCAGCAGTTTGGCACCGTTGTCGCAAACCACTTTACCAACTGTCAAATTAAACGGGGTTAGCCACTGATAGGCCTGTGACCGCAGAGCTGAAATCAGTGCAGGACCGGTGTGGTTCTTGGCTTCCAGGCACAACAGCCGCAGCACAGCATGGCAACATCTCACCTGGCACGTCAAATAGGTTCTGGGCAGCTTGGAGGTGCAGCGGAAGAGGCGGAGGAGGAGTCAGCCGAGGAGGAGATGGAGGATAGAGTAGGAGGCATCCACACAGGTGCCACGGGTTACATGCTTGATGGCCGTCAGAAGGTTTACACAGTGGGCAGTAAAAGTTATGTACCTTCCCTGCCCATGTTTGCTAGACCACTTGTCTGTGGTCAGATGTATCTTGGCACCAACACTGTGTGCCAGAGATATATTTACTTGCCGCTGAACGTGGACCTTCCATTGCTGTGTGCCAATAGCCACAAATTTTCTAAAGGCCTCAGAGTCCACCAGTTTATATGGCAGTAGTTGGCAGGCTAGCAGTTCCGACAAGCCAGCGGTCAGCCGTTGTGCAAGAGGGTTATCCGGCGTCATCCACTTTTTACGCTCGAACATTTGGGCCACGAAAGCCTGCCTTGTGACAGATGAACGCGATGACGGCACGGTAGAAGGTGGAGTGGAGGACAAATGGAAGGAGAGAGGAAAAGGAGAGGGAGGAGAGGCAGGACGTGGAGCTCAGGGAGTGTGGCTTTGTGGGTTCTGACGGCGTTGTTCCCACTGGGCTCGGTGATGGGAAGCCAGGTGTTTTCTTAAGGCGGTCATCCCTAGGTGAGTGTTGGGCTTTCCGCAATTTATGCGTTTACAGCACAGATGGTAACACTATTGTCAGCAGCTGACATGTTAAAAAAAAGCCCACACTGCGGAGCCATGTGCCGGCATCCTGAGAGCGCAAGATGTGACGTGCATGGTGGATGGCTCACTCCAGATACATTTGCAGTCTGCTTTTTGCCTCCTGTGCACTGCGAGTTCTGCCTGCTTCTCCTCCTCCTCCCTATGTAATGCTTCGTATCTCCCTTTGAACTCCACTCCTTTTTCTCTCTTGTGGGCACCCACGTGACGTCTATCGACACGTCATCATCGTCACCTTCAACACTACTGACATTAGAGATCTCGAAGTAGGCAGCAACAGCGGGGACTAACCTCCTTGGGCTGATATGGGTACTGTAGTCAGACCGCTGGGCGGTGGCCGTTGCTACCTCCTCTTCCTCATCCGATGTCAAGAATGAGCATCGGTAAGGTCTGGGAATGGATGGTAAATTCCTCTGACTCGAGTGGAGGGGCTATGGTGGTGGTGGTGGGGTAGTATTTGGGGGTGCACACAGCAGAGAGTGAGGAGGGTGCAGATACAGAGGATGAGGAGGATGCAGAATGCTGAGTGAGCCACTCAACCAACTCTGGTGCATCCTTAAAAGTAATCGCATGCACCGTCTCCAATTTACTACATAGGCTCCGGCCTGCTGCACCTGCCCGACCCCTACCACCCCTGCGGAACGGCCTGCCTCTTCTTCTGCCTGTAATTTTCAAAATGACCCTGTGCCAAAGTCCCTAGAGAAGAGTAGTATTTGTGGAAGCAGGTATATCACAGGTCTCAATCAGTATTTTGTAAAAGCCAGTGTATCGCAGGCCTCAATCAATATTTGCTGGAAGCAGGTATATCGCACCTCTAAATCAGTATTTTGTGGAAGCAAGTATATAGAACCCCTCACTCAGCATTTTGTAGCAGTAGGTATATCGCAACCCTCAATCAGTATTTTGTGATAGCAGGCATATCAAACCCCTTAATCAGTATTTTGTGGAAGCAGCTATATCGCACCCCTCAATCTGTATTTTATGGAAGCAGGTATATCGCACCCCTTAATCAGTATTTTGTGGAAGCAGGTATATTGCACGCCTCAATCTGTATTTTGTGGAAGCAGGTATACCATACCCCTTAATCAGTATTTTGTGGAAGCAGGTATATAGAACCCCTCAATCAATATTTGGTGGAAGCAAGTATATTGCACCCCTCAATCAGTATTTTGTGGAAGCAGGTACAGAGAACCCCATAATCAATATTTTGTAGATGCAAGTATATCGCACCCCTCAATCCGTATTTAGTGTAAACAGGTATATAGAACCCCTGAATCAATATTTAGTGGAAGCAGGTATATCGTACCCCTCATTCAGTATTTTTTGGAAACCGGTGTATCGCAAGCCTCAATCAATATTTGGTAGAAGCAGGTATATCACACCCCTCAATCAGTATTTTGTGGAAGCAGGTATATAGAACCCCTTAATGAATATTTTGTAGAAGCAGGTTAGTATTGATTGAGTACCGTAGTGCTCGGGTGCTCGGGCTGAACACATCAGGATGTTCGGGTGCTTGAACAAGCACACAAGTATAATTTAAGTCAATGGGAGAACCCGTGCATTAAACCAGGTATTCCCTGCTCTGAAGAGGGAAAGGTGCCTGGTTCATAGGAAAATTTCAGAAATTGATGAAAACACCACCAAAATGGTTCTGTAACAGCATGGGGAGGATGTATGGATGCATCTTGGAGTCGCTGGTCGCTGTTGGGAATGATTTTGTCCAAATAGTAAGCCACTTTTACAGACTGACAATAATACGCACAAAACGGGGGAAAAATAATCTATTTTAGAGGAATATTTGATAGGAAACATTTTTTCCTGTATATTTACTGGTATATAAAGTGCAAGTGCAGCCCAAAAAGTTGTTGATTTTCAGAACTGGGGCCATGATTAAGAGGCATGGCTGGTGGCATCTGTATTGCGCTGCTAGAGGTGAAATTCGTGGACCGGCACAAGAGGAACCACAGTAAAAGCATTTGCCAAGAATGTTTTCATTAATCAACAACGAAAGTCGGAGGTACACTGCTCAGTACAAAATATACAGCAGGCTCAAAATGTGCTGTGAGATTTGGTATCTACAGTAGTGATGTCCCGAACTATTCGCCGGCGAACAGTTCCCGGCGAACATAGCTTGTGCGATGTTCGGTCCGCCCCCTATACATCATCATTGAGTAAACTGCACTGCACACCATTCATACAATTCTATTTAATATTTTTCTGTGATATAATCACATTTGCAAGCCCGTGTGTGTCAGGCCGACACAGACTGTATTGTGGCCACTGGCTAGTGGCTAGTGGCTAGGCCTCCACTCATACCGTTACATACCGTCACTCACTCAAATACCTTGCAAATAAAAAAAGATTCAATTTAATATTTTTCTGTGATATAATCACAGTTGCAAGCCCGTGTGTGTCAGGCCCACACAGACTGCACTGTGCCCTCTGCCCACCACTTATATATAGGGTGGCACAGCAACTTGCATGCATAGTACCACTTATCTAAAAAAAAATGACAGGCAGAGGCAGGCCACCCGGCAGGGGGAGTCGTGGTCGTGGTGCTGTGATTTCCACTGGCCCTGGAATAATGCCCAGTGTTCAGAGGCCATGTACCCTAAACCAAAAAAATTCGGAGAAAATAGTTGACTGGCTTACACAGGACACCCAATCTTCAACAGCTTCCGCTAAGAACCTTGACGCACCATCCTCCTCCAGCTCAGCTTTGGTCACCTGCTCTCAAGTTACCACTCTCCCGCCCACCGCCACCACCACCACTACCACCACAGCCACTTCACTTGATCCCTCAGAGGAGTTATTTGCACATCAGTTGGATGAAATTAGTGATGCACAACCATTATTGGCCTGATGACATGCCTTGGCCTCAAAATGGTCCCCACGCTGCTGTATTTAATGTCTGCATACCGGATGACTTTCGTGAATTCTCCGCCACCAACTAGGGTTCAAGCCGCAATGTTTTAGTCACCTTTCTGCCTGGAAAACATCAATTTTTTCCGTCCGCTGCTACAGCAGCGGCTGCAACAATACCTAATTTTTCAGGGATTTGTACATGCCTAATTTTTCTGTCCTCTGGTGCTGCACTGTGGCTGCAAAAACAAAACAAAAAAAAAGGCACATACATGTGTCAATTCCCCTTCGTGATCGGTACCTTGTTGTGGTGAAGGGGCTTGCGTATCACAATGAAGCGATCATCTCCTCTATGATTGTGTTGGCAATGTTGCCACACCCCAGATAAGGCCGTTGCTTCATTATGATCAGACTAAAAGCGATCGGCCTGATAATTTTTCATAGAAAAAACATTATTTTTCTTTTTTTTTTTAAGTTGTATGGGTTTTTAATACATAAAATAAAAAAATCATAATAAAGTATCTTAATAGTTTATTAGAAATAATTGCAGACAATTTAAAAAATCCCCATCAATTCCTATACAAAGCAAGTACAGAGCTCAGAACAAAATTATTTCAGGATGTCGTTAATTCGACAATGATTAATCAATTCGACACACGTCCCCGGATAGGGGACGTAACAGGGATTAAACTGATAGGAATAGTACTAGTTAAGACACCACTCATATAGGGTGTCACAGCACATTGCTCCGTGCACGCGCAGTGCCCCAGCTTGGGAGTAAGAGGACCGACCAAGCTGCTTTTTCCATCTCCCGGTTCCTAAAATCAATTCAGTTTGGTGTATCAGAGTTTGGTCTGTCACTGTGAAGGCAGTCGAAGATACCCGGCCTAAATTTTTTTTCACAAAAGGCAATCCCTGATATGGGACGTAACAGGGATTAAACTGATGAGAATAGTACTACAGAAAATACCACTCATATCGGGTGTGACAGTAAATTGCACGGCGCAGACGCAGTGACCGTGGCGTGGATTCAAACAAAGGGGAGGGAGCCAGCGTTTTTTTAACCATCTCCCCGTTCTAAAAATCTATTCAATTCACCTTTCGGGGACCCTTGGTGTTGTACGTGGCTGGGTGGAGGAAGAAACCTTCAATGACATCAACAGGACATGGCTAGCTTGGTATCCAACCTTGTGCAAATGGGGAGTTTGCGGTTGGGCAAATGGACTGTTTGCGGTTGTTTGCGGTGCATTAAAAGGGGAGTTTGCTCTGTCAATGTCTGTGAAGCGGGCGTAACCCTTACACTACCTGATCGATACAACATCATACCTGATCGTATACACACACTGGATGTTTTAAACCACGTTGTTCAAAAAAAAATTGGATTGTTAGGTGATTTATGCCCTTTATGGATTAAAATCCAACTGTGCGTCAACTATGTAATTTTCCATGGGAGTTTTGCCATGGATCCCCCTCCGGCATGCCACAGTCCAGATGTTAGTCCCCTTAAAACAACTTTTCCATCACTACTGTGGCTAGAAAGAGTCCCTGTGGGTTTTAAAATTTGCCTGCCTATTGAAGTCAATGGCGGTTCGCCCGGTTCGCCCGTTCGCGAACATTTGCAAAAATTCGCACTCGCCGTTCGCGAACGGAATATTTTATGTTCGCGACATCTCTAATCTACAGCTGTATATTTTGTACTGAGCAGTGTATTTAGTGACCATGTTACATTTGCACTAGCACTTTATCATTCTGCTAACAGTCATGTACAGTCGTGGCCAAAAGTTTTGAGAATGACACAAATATTCGTTTTCACAAAGTTTGCTGCTAAACTGCTTTTAGATCTTTGTTTCAGTTGTTTCTGTGATGTAGTGAAATATAATTACACGCACTTCATACGTTTGAAAGGCTTTTATCGACAATTACATGACATTTATGAAAAGAGTCAGTATTTGCAGTGTTGGCCCTTCTTTTTCAGGACCTCTGCAATTCGACTGCGCATGCTCTCAATCAACTTCTGGGCCAATTCCTGACTGATAGCAACCCATTCTTTCATAATGACTTCTTGGAGTTTGTCAGAATTAGTGGGGGGTTTTTTGTCCACCCGCCTCTTGAGGATTGACCACAAGTTCTCAATGGGATTAAGATCTGGGGAGTTTCCAGGCCATGGACCCAAAATGTCAACGTTTTGGTCCCCGAGCCACTCAGTTATCACTTTTGCCTTATGGCACGGTGCTCCATTGTGCTGGAAAATGCATTGTTCTTCACCAAACTGTTGTTGGATTGTTGGAAGAAGTTGCTGTTGGAGGGTGTTTTGGTGCCATTCTTTATTCATGGCTGTGTTTTGGGGCAAAATTGTGAGTGAGCCCACCCCCTTGGATGAGAAGCAACCCCACACATGAATGGTCTCAGGATGCTTTACTGTTGGCATGACACAGGACTGATGGTAGCGCTCACCTTTTCTTCCTCGGACAAGCCTTTTCCCTGATGCCCCAAACAATCGGAAAGAGGCTTCACCTGAGAATATCAGTTTGCCCCAGTCCTCACCAGTCCATTCACCATATTCTCTGCAGAAGATCAATCTGTCCCTGATGTTTTTTTTGGAGAGAAGTGGCTTCTTTGCTGCCCTTCATGACACCAGGCCATCTTCCAAAAGTCTTCGCATCACTGTGCGTGCAGATGCGCTCACACCTGCCTGCTGCCATTCCTGAGCAAGCTCTGCACTGGTGGCACTCCGATCCCGCAGCTGAATCCTCTTTAGGAGACGATCCTGGCGCTTGCTGGACTTTCTTGGATGCCCTGAAGCCTTCTTAACAAGAATTGAACCTCTTTCCTTGATCTCCAGCCTTGTGCTCGTTAACATTCTCACCTGAGTTAACAAGACTATTACTGAAATAATCTCAGCAGGTCCTTTAATGACAGCAATGAAATGCAGTGGAAAGGTTTTTTTGGGATTAAGTTAATTTTCATGGCAAAGAAGGACTATGCAATTCATCTGATCACTCTTCATAACATTCTGGAGTATATGCAAATTGCTATTATAAAAACTTAAGCAGCAACTTTTCCAATATCCAATATTTATGTAATTCTCAAAACTTTTGGCCACTACTGTACTATCAGTTATTTTTGTTTTAATATTTTAATTGTTGTGAATTGTCAATCATGTGAATTGATAGTATGAAGTGGTGTACCAATAAAATATATTCTTTGATAAGTACTGTATATGGTGTTGATATAGTTTTTTACATGGAGATTTGTATATTTTTTGTAGGTATTATGGGAGAGTGCCTGCTGCTTAGCTGACCATTGAAAAAATTATGGTTGAGAGACTGCAGGTGAGCTTACCATCGCAAACATTATGGGCGAGGGCCTGCTGCCGCTTTGTTGACTCTAGATAACTTCTGCCTGATCGCACGTCCCCGTGACGTCGATGATCCATTTGGATGTCTGCCCTATCAACTTTCGATGTTCTTTTATACGCCTAACATGGTGACCATGGGTCACCAGTGTTCGATTCCGGAGAAGGAGCCTGAGAAACGGCTACCACATCCAAGAAAGGCAAGCGGGGGGGCACGCAAATTACCCACTCCCGACTCGGGGAGGTAGTGACGATAAACAACAATACATGAATCCTAAAAATGCCCTGTTATTGGAATGAGCAATAAAAAAATTACAGGGAATGTCACTGGTATTTAGGATGAGGAAACGTTATACAGGAGAGGTACCACAGGTAATGTCACTGTTCACAGCGTCTACGCAAAAAATACACTGTATGTGACAGATATGGGAGGTCCTGCAGGTGAGCTGACCATCGCAAACATTATGGGCGAGGGCCTTCTGCCGCTTTGTTGACTCTAGATAACTTCTGCCTGATCGCACGTCGCCGTGATGTTGACGATCCATTTGGATGTCAGCCCTTCCATTTGGATGTCAGCCCTTCCACAAGGACCTTCTGGTATAGCACCGTTTTGCTTGTCCTCTCCACCAGAGGAATTGGAGATGATAAGTTTTCTTTGTAGCGGGGGTCGAAAAGGGTGAACAACCAGTAATCCGTGTTGTCTAAAACGCGTATACCGTGCGGGTCGCGGGAGAGGCAGCCTAACATGAAGTCAGCCATGTGTGCCAGAGTACAAACAGGAGGTGAGCTGAGCCTGTAAAAGATTGTAGGTGAGGGACTGCTGGTGATCTGACCATTTAAAAAATTGTGTGGACGAGGGCCTGCTGCCGAGGCTGACTTTCAACAGGCTACCCCAGCGGAAGCGCTGGCATCTGGGCAGAGCGCAGTCGGCCTCTGCACCCCCCATCCTCTTCTTCAGAGCCGGACTTCCCACAGTCTACCCCAGCGGAAGAGCTGGCATCTGGGCAGAGCGCAGTCGGCCTCTGCCCACCAAGTACCTAGCTCCAAGCTAGAGAACCACAAGGAAGCAAGGAGTCGCAGATGCCCACTCAACAGCTGGGGACATACAGAACAGAGCCAGGCCCCAAGATTCAACAGGCCCAGTATGGGGTTGTGGTTGGACTGCCAGACTAACTCAGGTACTGACCGTGAGGTCAGGTATCTGGTTAGTCTTCCCTGGGAGGGGGAGATGTGTGACGAAACCAACCTCGCCACTGGGTTTTGGAGGGGCCTGTTTACCAGCCTCTTGCCTCAGGATTATGGCCCATACTAACTTTAAAGGAGAAGACAGACTGGCCGCACAGCTTAAATCTGTCTTTGGAATTGTATTTTATGTTATGTGAGGATACCCAGATAGCTAATTTTAGTGTATTTGTGTAGTCTGAGTGCCATTAACCTAATAATATGCACTCAGACTTGAGCTATCTGGGGATGTGTTAAATGTCTGTGTTTACTGTAAGGGTGTGACATTGTATGTTTAAATGGTGATTTCTGTCTTGTTGTCCCCACATGTGTATTGGCGATTTCCCTTTGTCCTGAGAGATAATTGAATTGCTCCTCGGGTGTCTCCAGGGCAGAGAGGAGGAAACCATGATGCATTGTGGGGATGTATTGTGTCTGTGTATCCTGAATTGCTGCATATCTGTCCTGTGTCACAGTCTCCCTTCTGGTCCCCTAGGGGTGTGTCCACCAGATGGGGACAGCCCTCAATAAAGTGTGCCTGTTTTATCCTTCATCAGGTTGAGGCTGGTGTTTGGATAACTGATTAACACTGCGGGATTGCTATACGCTGAAGATTTGCTATACTCCCCTGGCATAACTACTAGCTCTTGTAAGAGCAGTTCCTGCTCTCGGGATTTAGGAGCAGTTCACCCACTGGAGCCTGGAGCCTTGTCGTAGGTCCAGGGTGGGTAGGAGATGGTGAGACCTCAACCAGGCTTCAGCGGTTCGTGGGGTCTGCAGTGCGTACGGTGTCAAGTGGCGTGCCTGGAGTCCTCGGAAAGCACTAGGAGCATCTATCGACGGAGGTACCCAGTCGGGGTGCCAGGAGATCCGTTACACAGGTATATAGAACACCTGAATCAATATTTGGTGGAAGCATGTATATCGCACCCCTCAATCAGTATTTTGTGGAAGCAGGCATATCAAACACCTTAATCAGTATCTTGTGGAAGAAGGTATATCACACTCCTCAATAATTTTTTGTGTGGCAACAGGTATATCACACCTGTTGCAAATAGCTGTTCCAATAACGTCTGTCCCTCTATCTAGCTGCAGTATCGCAGCAGAACCGCACACAACTGCTGCACAATACAAATGCACTATAATATAATTTCTATGTTAGAAAGCATATTATAAGTATATCACACCTCTCAGTATATCACACCTATTCATATCATCATACCTATACCAGTCCTTACAATTTCTTTTGTGGCCCTATTAGCTAGCATTTGGTGCCCCTAACAGTCTGTCCCTGCTCCACAAAGCAACCTCTCCCTACACTGGCAAAACACAGAATGTAAAATGGCTGCCAGATCAGGTTCTGTGATAGGGTGGGGGTGTGTCCATGTGCTGAACAGTCTTAATTGGCTGTCCTATCCCACCTGATGGATGTGTCATGGGTCAAAGTTCGGCGCAATGCAAAAGAATATGGTGCCGGCGGACATCGCCATATGTTCGCATGTTCGGCGAATCGCGAACGAGCAAGGCCATCTCTAGTTGCAGTTAGTGCTTACTGTTTATTGCAAATTGCTTGACAACTAGATTTTCAACCAAGTCCAGGCGGTGAATTATGAGTAATGCACAGGGCAGCTAACAGACATGTAATAGCATCCTAGCAAGTGATGATTTCAAGGTTCTTTGAGCAGAGCAAGCACATATCTGCTACATATTTATCCAACTAGTAGAGCAAGGCTGATAAGTCAGGCTATTACTGTATTCTGTAGCCCTAGAGGTGAAATATGTTACTCATGCCAGTCCATGTTCCCACTGGGGCTCTCTCTCAGTATAACCCTTATTACAGTCAGCCACTTATGCCACTATGTTGGTCTGTTTTTGGGATGTGAGAGGAGCTTTTGTTATCGGCAAAGATTTTGTTTTTCAATTCCAAACTCATCTTTTGCTTTCACATCATCTATAGCATGAAGGACTAGATTGATAATGTTTTATATTGGGTTATTTTCGTGTTATTTTAGGAAGTAATGAGGAACCTTATAAAGTTCTTCGCCCTGATGCTTATTATCATTGAAAGAATATGTTCGGGACCTTCTCCATGCAGAATCGAACTGGCTGATGATTCTCTATTCACCCAAAGCCCAGGGGAGCTGATAATAGGGGGAATAGTACAGCTAACTTCCTCCATTGTAAGATATACAACAAATAAATTCCAAGATAATGTATATACAATTCAGTGTCACTCGTAAGTATTCTGACTTTATTATCTTATGACAAAGAAGCCGAGGAGACTGATGTACTGAAATGTATTGATGTAAACGATGTAAGGAGAAATAATTCAGGTCTCATTGTAAAGACAACCCAGGCATGACTCTCCATGAAATCATAGCCAATAGGAAGTCTGACCACGACTGGATGATAGAGAGGAAGGCAGAGGCCATTGTGAATGTATTATCTGGGCCTACAAGTCTCCATCAATGAATTAATTGTGTATTGATGAGGGTGAATTTAATAAAACTGATGTTTCTAAAGCATATACAGTGCTGCCTATAATTATTCATGCCCCTGGCAAATTTTTACTTAAAGTTACTTTTATTCAACCAGCAAGTAATTTTTTTTACGGGAAATGACATAGGTGTCTCCCAAAAGATAATAAGACGATGTACAAAAGGTATTATTGTGGGGGAAAAAAAAACATTTCTCAGCTTTTATTTACATTTGAGCAAAAAATACAAGATGTTCCGCACTGTGGAAAATCTCAGAGGACGTGTCGGAAGCTAAAAGTGACACCTGTGCTGCCAGGAGGATAGATAGAGAGGTGAAAAAGAATCCAAGGATCACCACCAAGGCCATCCTGGTGAATCTGGGCTCTGCTGGTGGCAATGTCTCAAGGCAGACAATCCAACGGACACTGCACACTGCTGGATTCCACTTCTCCAGAGAAGGATGGACCATGGAGGATGGTGGTGATGGACCATGTGATTGGAGCATGTGATCTGACGTCACCACAGGTCCTTTAGCCGGTAGTTCATCATTAAAGAAGTAAAGAAGAGACCGGGAACTACGCGATCAAGAGGAGAAGGTGAGTTAATTTTTTATTTTTTTTTAACCCTCAATTGATCACCTACTAAGCATTCTGTATTCAGAATGCTATTATTTTCCCTTATAACCATGTTATAAGGGAAAATAATACAGTGAATAGACTGTCACCTAGCAACCATGCGTGAAAATTGCACCGCATCCGCACTTGCTTGCGGATGCTTGCGATTTTAACTCAGCCCCATTCACTTCTATGGGGCCTTGATAAACGCACAATATAGAGCATGCTGCGATTTTTACGCAACGCATAAGTGATGCGTGAAAATCACAGCTCATGTGCACAGCCCCATAGAATGTAATGGGTCCAGATTCAGTGCGGGTGCAATGCGTTCACCTCCCGCATTGCACCCGCGCGGAAATCTCACCCGTGTGAACTCAGACTTATGGTCAGATGAAACAAAAATTGAATTGTTTGGTCACAATGATATTTCCTTCATTTGGCGTAAAAAAGGAGAAGCCTTCAACCCAAAGAACACCATCCCCACTGTCAAACAATGCTTTGGGGGTGTTTTTCAGCCAATGGACCAGGGAACCTAATCACAGTAAACGGCACCATGAAAAAAGAGCAATACATGAGGATTCTCAACGACAACATCAGGCGTCTGCAGAGAAACTTGGCCTTGGGCACCAGTGGACATTTCGGCATGACAATGACCCAAAACACACAGCAAAAGTGGTGAAGAAATGGTTAGCAGACAACAACATTAACGTTTTGGAGTGGCCCAGCCAGAGTCCAGACTTGAATCCAATTGAGAATCTGTTGAAGGAGCTAAAGATCAGGGTGATGGCAAGAAGACCCTCCAACCTGAAAGATTTGGAGCTCATTGCTAAAGATGAATGGGCAAAAATACCTGTGGAGACATGCAAAAAGCTGGTCTGCAATTATAGGCAGCGTTTGATTGCTGTAATAGCCAATAACGGCTTTTCTATTGATTAATGAGAAGGGTATGAATAAATTTGGACTGGACACTTTTTGCTCAAATGTAAATAAAAGCTGAGAAATGTTTTTTTTTTCCCACAATAATGCCTCTTGTACATCGTCTTATTATCTTTTATTACCGTCAAAAAATTACTTGCTGGTTGAATAAAAGTAACTTTAAGTCAAAATTTGCCAGGGGTATGAATAATTATGGGCAGCACTGTACCTATAAAGTCTAGATTTATAGCTGATGTACTGATCATATAGAGGTGGAAATCAATAAATTTTATTGGAAACAATCTGAATGATATGAATATGATTATTTTTTATTTAACCTACTTTCACAGTAGCGGCACGGACCTCCGGCAGGCTGTTCCGTCGGGGGAATAGCCTGTCGAATCAGTCCTGCCACTAGTAACCGTGTGCCCCCGGACTGCCGCTCCATCCCCATTGACTATTATGGGGGCAGGGCGGAGTTCCGGCGGATGCAGGCAGCACGCGGCGAGAGGGTGCCAGAATAAATGTCGGATATGTCACATATCACTTCTTTCGTATGCCTCAAAGCTAATTGAACAACATGTCCATTCAGAACTGTCCTCCCACCTCTCCTCCTGCTCCCTCTTTGACCGCCTACAATCTGGCTTCCGACCCCACCACTCGACCGAGACTGCCCTTACCAAAGTCACCAATGACCTACTGACAGCCAAAACCAAGAAACAATACTCTGTCCTCCTTCTCCTTGACCTGTCCTCTGCCTTCGACACTGTTGACCACTCTCTTCTGTTGCAAACTCTCTCATCTCTTGACATCACTGACCTGGCCCTCTCCTGGATCACATCATACCTCACAGACCGGATGTTTAGCGTCTCCCACTCCCGCACCACCTCCTCGTCTCATTCCCTCTCTGTTGGTGTCCCGCAAGGCTCTGTCCTAGGACCCCTGCTCTTCTTTATCTACACTTTTGGCCTGGGACAGCTCATAGAGTCCCATGGCTTTCAGTATCACTCCTAGGCTGACGACACACAAATCTACCTCTCTGGTCCAGACATCACCACCTTACTATCAAGAATCCCACGATGTCTATCTTCTATATCATCCTTCTTCGCCTCTCGCTTTCTTAAACTTAACATGGATAAGACAGAATTCATAATCTTTCCCCCATCTTGTTCAACCCCCCCAACAGACCTATCTATCATGATCAATGGCTGTACACTCTCCCCAGTCAACAAAGCCCTCTGCCTTGGAGTGACCTTGGATTCTACCCTTTCCTTCCGACCAAAAAAAACATCTCCCACATCCGCGCTTTCCTTAACTTTGAATCTGCGAAAATACTTGTACATGCCCTCATTATCTCCCGCCTAGACTACTGCAACATTCTCCTCTGTGGCCTTCCATCTAGCACTCTCGCACCACTCCAATCTATCCTCAACTCTGCTGCCCGACTAATCCACCTCTCACCCTATTATTCCTCTGCCTCTCCCCTCTGCCAATCCCTTCACTGGCTCCCCATTGCCAAACGAATTCACTTCAAAGTACTTACAAATACATACAAGGCCATCCATAACCTGTCCCCTCCCTACATCTCTGAGCTACTTACCCCCACACGCACTCTCCGATCCTCACAAGACCTCCTTCTCTCCTCTCCTCTTATTGCCTCTTCCCACAATCAACTCAAGGATTTCTCCCGTGCATCCCCCATACTCTGGAACTCGCTACCCCAACATATCAGACTCTCACCTACAGTGGAATCCTTCAAAAGAAACCTGAAAACCCACCTCTTCAGACAAGCCTACAACCAGTGACCATGCTGCCTCTATACCACCATGACCAACTTAACCCGCACCTACTGTGTCCTTCTCCCATACCATGTAGATTGTAAGCTCTCACGGGCAGGGCCCTCTCTCCTTCTGTACCAGTTTGTAACTCATTTTGTTTATGATTAGTGCAATTGTCTGTATTATGTATGTGCACCCCTTATCATATGTACAGCGCTATGGAATGAATGGCGCTTAAATAATAAATAATAATAATATGTTGTAAATTTATTCCGGCAGCCTCTCGCCGTGCGCTGCAGTGCCACCGCCGTGCCTCCGCCCCGCCCCCATTGACTATGACATATCCAACATTTATTCCAGCAGCCTCTTGCTGTGCGCTGCCTGCCTCCGCCGGAACTCCACCCTACCCCCATTATAGTCAATGGGGGCAGAGCGGCAGTCTGGGGGCACGCGGTCACTAGCGGCAGGAGGGATCTGACTGGCTGTTCACCCGACAGAACAGCCTGACGGAGGTCCATTCCTCTAGTGTGAAAGTACCTTTAAATAGCAGTTAATTTAATTACTAATTTTATAAAAAAAACTGTGAGCAACAACTTTTTAGCTACATTTTGGTTGCTAGCATCCATTTCATGACAGAAGAACATCCCTTACAGAAAATTTTTAAGGGTTCGTAGAACTAACTCTGTTTGTGATTTTGTTGAAGGATTTAAGTCATATTGAGAAGTCTATTAAGAATGGGCTTTGCAAAGCTATGGAGGAAAAAAGAGACTGGGATTTGTTGAATGTGGGCCAAACTTTTTCTACAAAGTCGGTCATCTTCTATACTTTTTTAAAACCAATTATATCCTCCTACAGCTCCACGCTCACATTTCCTTTACATGATATCATCCTGAAAGTTATGTGTATAGGACATCTAAAATATTTAGCATAGTCATAGTTTCTTCTGGTCCTCAGTTATGGTCTGTATTCCAGTACAAGGCTGAATTTACAAAGGAGCCCAAACCTAACAGCGTAAAGCAGCATCGATAACTATGTGGGATATGATTTCCTGCATTAAATTACTCCTCAGTAACTTGATGATTGGCAAATCACCAAAGCAAACACCAAATGGGTATAGAATGGGAAGAAGAGTCATGGGGCAGGTCCCTGCTGGCCTCTCCCCATCTGGCTTAATTTACAAATCTCCCCATATTTGTGAACAGGTAGAGACTGGTTAGCTGTGCTAGACAAAGAGAACCAGGCAGGGATCAGTCTTGTGTCTATTCTCCCTGCTCCTGGCTTATTTCTAAACTATTTTCTTAGACGCGATGAGTGGAATAAAAAGGTCATACTCCTCCACTGATCCCCTGCAGCTTCGGTTCCAATAATCTCTGGGTCCCCGCTGGTTTCTCCTGGTGCCTCTCGACACAAAGTCAATGCCATTTAGCTCCAATGGCGTGATGTAGTTGACACAATGACTTCAGCATTCCGATCTGTATCACAGTGAAGGTGCTGAAGAGTAGGGCTGTTAGTGTATTCAAAAATTTTTCCAACCGACATTATTATTACCCATAGTTTTGTATACAGATACAGTACATGGTCAATATGCTACTTTATTCATGTTCATACATTTTCTAGACCGTCTCTTCATTTAGTGAGACATCTCCTGGTCTTCATGTTCGCCATAGAAGAAATAAACAGAAGATCTGACCTCTTACCTAATATTACTCTGGGATACAAGATCTTTGACTCCTGTGTGTTAGAACATAAAGCTGTACAGAGTGCACTGAGTATACTGTCAGGACGAAAAGAAGCCGTCCCCAACTACAGCTGTGATGAGAAGAACAAAGTGGTGGCTTTTATTGGACACTTGACATCCTCCTCCAGTCTGTCCATAGCAGAGATAACTGGGATCTATGGATATCCTCAGGTAAAATTTGCCAATATCATTGTCACTACAGTATATTCATGATATTATACACATCTTACAGCACATTGTAAAATCATGATAATTGAGACAATTTTCTCTAAGCAAATTAGTTCACATAATCCAGTTCAGAAACACCAATCTGTCGACAGCATTGTTTGCTCCTCATCACTATAAAGCAGGAGGTTTGTGGACGAGGTTGGGAACTGTTTCTCATTGAATAGATACAGTGGTGTATGGAGACTGATAAGGGGCAAGTACAGTGGCCAGGTTTCTGGTGGCCACAACATTACACAAGGTCCCTGAGACACTGTTGAGGTGTTACTGCGTGTTGCAGCTATCCAGATGGGATGGCAAGGTGTGCTGCACCCCAATGAGAAATAAGTCCAGAGAGTTAGGGTCTGCAGCAAACCATTGTGCTCCTTTACTGGAGGAACTCAAGTGCTAACAGTGTAGGGTTGAGCGAACCCGAACTGTAAAGTTCGGGTTCATACCGAACTTTAATTTCAGTAAAAGTTCGGGTTTCGAGTTTGGTGTTCGTCGAGTTAATGGCTCTTTTTGAAATGCTGAAGAGCAGCCAATAAACAAGCGTTTAACTCTTGTGCCCTTAGAAGCCATCACAGCCATGCAGTATGTGAGCCAGCCTCTATATAAGCTGGAGTCACGTAGCGATGCACGTCACTCTGCTCTGATTAGTGTAGGGAGAGGATGTTGCTGCTGTGAGGGAGAGAATAGGACAGAATCTGTTATCAGAAGTGCTTGTTAACTCTGCGATACACAGTGATTTTGTTTTGTGGGTGCAGTGCATTATTTTTTTACCCTACCCTGAGCCCAGTGACACAGAAAAATAACTTTTATCCATCTGTTAGTTAGGTGGGCGTCGGCGGCCATTTTGTGTAAGTTCAGTGCACCAGCACAGCATATGTGCATTTTTGACAGTCAAATACAAGCTTTAAATACTGCAGTTATATTCTGGGTTTAAAAAAACAACCAGTTTTTTGCAAGACCCTACATTTGGGACCTGTGATGCTTTTTTGACAGTCAAATACAAGCTTTAAATACTGCAGTTATATTCTGGGTTTAAAAAAACAACCATTTTTTGCAAGACCCTATATTTGGGGCCTTTGCTGCTTTTTTGACAGTCAAATACAAGCATTAAATACTGCAATTATATTTAGGTTTGAAAAAACACAATATTTTTGCAAGATAATACATTTTGGGTCCTTTGCTGAATTGTTTTTCGAGCTGTTCTTGACTGCAGAGCTCTTGAACTTAGTCGTGGCAGAAACAAACCGGTATGCCACTCAATTTATAGCCACCAACCCGGGAAGCTTTTATGCCCAGTCTTTCCGGTGGAAACCCGTTCAAGTTTCCGAATTTAAAACTTTTCTGGGCCTTCTCCTCAACATGGGCCTGACAAAAAAGCATGAATTGCGGTCATATTGGTCCACGAACACAATTCATCACATGCCCATGTTCTCTGCTGCCATGTCCAGGACACGATTTGAGACCATCCTGCGTTTCCTGCACTTTAGTGACAACAGCACCTCTTGTCCCACAGGCCACCCAGCTTTTGACTGGCTCCACAAAATTCGGCCCCTCATAGACCACTTTAACACCAAATTTGCAGATTTGTATACCCCTGAGCAAAACATCTGCATAGACGAGTCCCTGATACATTTTACCGGGCGCCTTGGCTTCAAACAATACATCCCAAGCAAGCGCGCCCAGTATGGGGTCAAATTGTATAAGCTCTGTGAAAGGGCCACAGGCTATACGCACAAATTTCGAGTCTATGAGGGTAAAGATCAGACCCTGGAGCCGGTCAGTTGCCCTGACTACCTGGGGAGCAGTGGGAAGACAGTCTGGGACTTGGTGTCACCCTTATTTGGCAAGGGGTACCATCTTTATGTGGACAATTTTTACACAAGTGTGGCCCTCTTCAAGCATTTGTTTCTAGAACAAATTGGCTGCTGTGGCACCGCGCGACCTAGTCGCCGGGGCTTCCCCCAACGGCTCATTACCACCCGTCTTGCAAAGGGGGAGAGGGCTGCTTTGTGTAACGAAGAACTGCTCGTGGTGAAATGGAGAGACAAGTGTGACGCTTACATGCTCTCCTCCATTCACGCAGACACAACAATACAAATTGAACGAGCAACCAGTATCATTGAAAAGCCCCTCTGTGTCCACAACTATAATTTGCTCATGGGAGGGGTGGACTTCAATGACCAGATGTTGGCTCCTTATTTACTTTCCTACAGGACCAGACGCTGGTATAAGAAGGTGTCTGTATATCTAATTCAATTGGCTCTGTACAATAGTTTTGTTCTCTACAGTAAGGCTGGGAGAACACGATCCTTCCTCAAATTTCAGGAAGAGATCATCGAGAAACTCCTGTATCCAGGAGGTTCCGTGGCCCCAACCACTAGTGTAGTGAGCCGTCTACACAAGCGACATTTCCCCAATGTCGTTGCTGGTACCTCAACCCAAGCGTCACCCCGAAAAAGATGTTGTGTCTGTAGCAGGAGTAGAATAAGGCGTGACACCCGCTATTTCTGTCCTGACTGCCTGACCACCCTGCCCTATGCTTAGGGGAGTGTTTCCAGAAGTACCACACACAGGTACACTTAGTATAGGGATTGCATTACACAGGACAGGCAAACAGGGCTCTTAGGGCCCTTTCACACAGAGCTGCTGCAAACCTCTCCTTTCACCTGGGACAAAGTGCATAATGTACTTCGCCACATCTATGGGCGATGTGCGCTTTGCACACTGTCCCATGGGGAAGGAGATGTTTGTCCTATAAAGGTAAAAAAATATAATAATACAGGTAAGCAAAAAAGTTAATGTTCCAAAAGTTCAAAAAAGTTTATAAAAGCTAATGTTCTGTTTCAAATGTTATATAAAGTTAATGTTAATAAATGTATTGCATTGCGGACAGTTTTTTTTTGTTTTGTTTTTTTACCTTCTAGGTGGACCAACCGATGGACCAGCTGCAGCACTGATGTGCATTCTGTCAGAAGCATTGCGCTGCTGTCAGATTACACAAAAGTCGGTGTATGCGGCGCTGCAAGACGAGATTTCTCCTCTGCAGTAAAAAAGATACGTTTGCCGAGGCTTATGAGCTGAGGGGCGGTGTTCATATGCTTTGGCAAACACTTTGTATATAAAAAAATAAATAAATTCCGGCAATGATTTATTCATCCACATCGATTGATGTGAATGGAGAAATCGGGTTTGCCAGGGCATACGGGCTGAGTGGGTTTGGATGTTGGGCGGAGCTCCTATGTCCTGGCAGACGCCTTTCCCCTGGTTTTTTTTTTTTGCGCATTTTTTGGGCAGAGATTTTTTCATCCACATTGATCGATGCGAATGAAGAAATCTGTGCCGTTAATTTTTTCTTTCAGCCCAGAGGCTGAACGGAAAAAAAAAATCTCATTACCCGTATGCTCAATATAAGGAGAATAGCAGAAACTCCTAATGCTGGCCATACATGTAATGATTGTGGAGACCCTCAAATGCCAGGGCAGTACAAACAACCCACAAATGACCCCATTTTGGAAAGAAGACACCCCAAGATATTCGCTGAGGGGCATATTGAGTCCATGAAAGATTGAAATTTTTGTCCCAAGTTAGCGGAAAGGAAGACTTTGTGAGAAAAAACAAAACTAAAAAATTTCCGCTAACTTGTGCCCAAAAAACCCCAAATCTTCTATGAACTCGACATGCCCCTCTCGGAATACCTCGGGGTGTCTTCTTTCCAAAATGGGGTCACATGTGGGGTATTTATACTGCCCTGACATTTTAGGGGCCCTAAAGCGTGAGAAGAAGTCTGGAATCCAGATGTCTAAAAATGCCCTCCTAAAATGTACTCATTGGAATTTGGGTCCCTTTGTGCACCTAGGCTGCAAAAAAGTGTCACACATGTGGTATCACCGTACTCAGGAGAAGTAGGGCAATGTGTTTTGGGGTGTCTTTTTACATATACCCATGCTGGGTGAGAGAAATATCTCTCTAAAAGACAACTTTTCCCATTTTTTTATACAAAGTCGTCATTTGACAGAGATATTTCTCTCACCCAGCATGGGTATATGTAAAAATACACCCCAAAACACATTGCCCTACTTCTCCTGAGTACGGCGATACCACATGTGTGAACACTTTTTTGCAGCCAAGATGCGCAAAGGGGCCCAAATTCCAATGAGTACTTTCAGGATTTCACAGGGCATTTTTACGCATTCGGATTCCAAACTACTTCTCACGCTTTAGGGCCCCTAAAATGCAAGGGCAGTATAAATATCCCACATGTGGCCCCATTTTGGAAAGAAGACACCCCAAGGTATTCCGTGAGGGGTATGGTGAGTTCATGAAACATTTTTTTTTTTTTGTCACAAGTTAGTGGAATATGAGACTTTGTAAGAAAAAAAAATATATCATTTTCCGTTAACTTGTGACAAAAAATTTAAACTTACATGAACTCACTATGCCCATCAGCGAATACCTTAGGGTGTCTACTTTCCGAAATGGGGTCATTTGTGGGGTTTTTCTACTGTCTGGGCATTGTAGAACATCAGGAAACATGACAGGTGCTCAGAAAGTCAGAGCTGCTTCAAAATGCAGAAATTCACATTTTTAAACCATAGTTTGTAAACGCTATAACTTTTACCCAAACCAATAAATATACACTTATTGCATTTTTTTTTTTATCAAAGGCATGTAGAACAATAAATTTAGAGAATTTTTTTTATAGAAATGTAGTTTTATTTGAAAAATTTTACAACAGAAAGTGAAAAATGTCATTTTTCTGCAAAAATTTTGATCAATTTCGATTAATACAAAAAAAAGTAAAAATGTCAGCAGCAATGAAATACCACCAAATGAAAGCTCTATTAGTGAGAAGAAAAGGAGGTAAAATTCATTTGGGTGGTAAGTTGTATGACCGAGCAATAAACCGTGAAAATAGTGTAGCGCAGAATTGTAAAAAGTGGTCTGGTCATTAAGGGGGTTTAAGCTAGGGGAGCTAAGGTGGTTAAATAATGCAGTTATATTCAAAAAAACTAAAAAAAATTTGCAAGATAATACATTTTCGTTACTTTGCTGAATTTGTGAAAGTCAAATACAAGCTGTAAATATTGCAGTTATATTCTTGGTTTAAAAAAAAACATTTTTGCAAGACCCTATATTTGGGGCCTTTTGCTGCTTTTTTGACAGTCAAATACAAGCTTTAAAGGGACTCTGTCACCAGTTTTTAACCCCCCCTTTTAAAACTATTGTTCTCTCCATGGTGCCCTTGTCATTACAAAGCTGTTGTTATAAGATAAATCCGCCGTGTAGTTTTGATAAAAATCGCTTTTATCTAACCTGTCAATCCTCTGGATAAGGTGCCCAGGGCGTTTCTGAAGGTCTGAATCTGCCGCTTTTCGCCGCCGCCGTTGGTGCCCAGCTCCTCCCATGATCCTTTCAGCGCCACCTCGATGTAATGAAATCCGCCTCCGGCTCTCCTCAGTGCCCCCTCCTCTTTTAGATTCTGCCTCGTGGAGCGAAGTGCGCATTCGCGCATTCGCGCGCGTTCGCGCATATTCGCGCGCGTTCGCGCATGTTCGCGCACGTTCGTGCATGTTCGCGCGCGTGCGCGAATGCGCACTTCGCTCCACGAGGCAGAATCTAAAAGTCCGCACGGGCGCATCAGGCACAGGCCTGTGCGCACGCGCGAGATCTTTGAAAAGGAGGAGGGGGCACTGAGGAGAGCCGGAGGCGGATTTCATTACATCGAGGTGGCGCTGAAAGGATCATGGGAGGAGCTGGGCACCAACGGCGGCGGCGAAAAGCGGCAGATTCAGACCTTCAGAAACGCCCTGGGCACCTTATCCAGAGGATTGACAGGTTAGATAAAAGCGATTTTTATCAAAACTACAAGCCGGATTTATCTTATAACAACAGCTTTGTAATGACAAGGGCACCATGGAGAGAACAATAGTTTTAAAAGGGGGGGTTAGAAACTGGTGACAGAGTCACTTTAAATACTGCAATTATATTCAGGGTTTAAAAAAACACCAATTTTTTGCAAGATAATACATTTTGGGTCCTTTGCTGAATTTGTGACAGTCAAATACAAGCGTTAGATACTGCTGTTATATTCAGTTTTTTTTTAAAACACCCATTTTGTGGCAAGATAATACATTTGTGGCCTTTGCTGCATTTCTGACAGTCCAATACAAGCTTTAGATACTGCTGTTATATTCTGGTTTAAAAAAACACCCATTTTGGGCACGATAATACATTTGCGGCCTTTGTTGCATTTGGGACAGTCAAATACAAGCTTTAAATACTACAGTTATATACTGGTTTTAACAAAAAAAAATTGTTGTCACGTTCCGCCCTGGGGTTAAAAATGTGAAGGCGGATGTCCTGTCACGTTGTTTTCCGGGAGGGGGGTACTTTGAAGACCTGGGTCCCATTTTGGCTGAAGGGGTGGTCGTCTCTGCTCTTTATCCTGATTTGGAGGCAGAGGTTCAGGCAGCCCAGGCAGAGGCTCCTGATCTTTGTCCTCCTGGGAGGTTGTTTGTGCCTCTCGCTTTACGACACAAGGTTTTTAAGGAGCACCACGATACTGTCCTGGCTGGGCACCCAGGGAGTAGAACCACAGTAGATCTCATTGGTCTGAGATTCTGGTGGCCAGCTCTTCGTAAGACGGTTGAGGGTTTTATGCAGCCTGCGAGACCTGCGCTCGTGCCAAGGTCCCTCATTCATGGCCATCGGGTTCTCTCTTCCCGTTACCCATTCCTTCCCGTCCTTGGACGCATCTGTCCATGGACTTCATTACGGACCTGCCTCATTCCTCGGGGAAGACTGTGATTCTGGTGGTAGTGGACTGTTTTAGCAAAATGGCACATTTCATTCCCTTTCCTGGGTTACCCAATTCTAAGACGTTGGCGCAAGCATTTGTTGATCACATTGTTAAATTGCATGGCATTCCTTCAGACATTGTTTCTGATAGGGGCACGCAATTTGTTTCCAGATTATGGAAGGCCTTCTGTTCTCGCTTGGGGATTCAGTTGTCATTTGTTTCTGCTTTTCACCTGCAGTCGAATGGTCAGACCGAACGCGTAATCAGAATCTGGAGACATATCTGCGCTGTTTTGTGGTGGAGAATCACCAGGATTGGTATTCTTTTTTGTCCTTTGCTGAGTTTGCTTTAAATAACCATCACCAGGAGTCCTCTGATAAGTCACCATTTTTTGGTGCATATGGGTTTAATCCAAAGTTTGGGACATTCTCTGGAGAGGGGTCTTCTGAAATACCTGATGAGGAGAGATTTTCCTTGTCTTTGTCATTTATTTGGCAAAAGATTCAGGGTAATCTGAAGAGGATGAGTGAGAGATATAAGCGTGTGGCGGACTTCAATGGGGTTCGGGATCAAGTTCGGGTACAAAACCCGAACATCCAGGTGTCTGCTTAACTCTACTCCCTGGCAGAAGAAGGTTTTGTGCTGAGCTAGCTGTCTCTGTCTGTCTAAGAAGGCTGGTACCTTGGCAAAGGCTAGGGAACCAGGGTCTGTTGCTCAGTGTCCTCATCTCAGAATCTTCTTTTGGTTACTCATGCAGTCTGGCAGAGTTTCTCCTACTAAACACTGGTCCCTATCTGCAGACAACTAGGGGCTCTGACAGCTCTCCTTATATACAGTTTCTAGTTGAACTTTAACCTTCTAGTGGAAGGGGTGGAGTGGATAAGCACAGTGTAAACAGACAATGGTAAAAAACTATTTGTGCTTGTAATACACGCAAAAAAAGGGCTTTAGAACATATAACTGCACCGCTGACCGGCAAATATATTTTTTCTTTTTCCTCTTATACATGCCACAAAAGGCTTTAGAACAGATAACTGCACCGCTGACCGGCAAATATATTTTTTCTTTTTCCACTAATACACGCCACAAAAGGCTTTAAAACATATAACTGCACCACTGACCGGAAGATATATTTTTATTTTGCCACTAATATACGCCACAAAAGGCTTTAGAACAGATAACTGCACCGCTGAATGGCAAATACAGTTTTTCTTTTTCCACTACTACATGCCACAAAAGGCTTCAAAACATATAACTGCACCACTGACCGGCAAATATATTTTTATTTTGCCACTAATACACTGCAAAAATGGCTTTAAAAAATATAACTGCACCGTTGAATGGCAAATATATTTTTATTTTGCCACTAATACACAACAAAAATGACTTTAGAACATATAACTGCACCGCTGAAAGGCAAATATATTTTTGTTTTGTCCACTAATACATGCCACAAAGGGCTTTAGAACATATAACTGCACCGCTGACTGACAAATATACTGTAGTTTTATTTTGCCACTAATATACACCACAAAAGGCTTTTGAACAGATAACTGCACCGCTGATCGGCAAATATATATTTTTTTTCCACTAATACACGCCACAAAAGGCTTTAAAACATATAACTGCACTGCTGACCGGCAAATATATTTTTCTTTTCCACTAATACATGCCACAAAAGGCTTTAAAACATATAACTGCACCGCTGACCGGCAAATATATTTTTATTTTGCCACTAATACATGACAAAAATGGCTTTAGAACATATAGCTGCACCGCTGAATGGCAAATTCTTTTTTCTTTTTTCCGCTAAAACACGCCACAAAAGTCTTAAGAACATATAACTGCACTGCTGACTGGAAAGTATTTTATTTCTTTTCCAACTAATACACGACAAAAAAGGCTGTAATTTTAACACTTCACCACACAACGGCTAATAAGCCCTTTTTTCTCACAAAAACAAGTCAAAAAATGCTTTAGAACATACAGTATAACTGCACTGCACAAGGGCAAATAAGACATATAAATATTTTTTTGTAATAAACCCTGTTAATGCCTGTTTCAAACAGCACTTGCACCCTAATAACAAGAATGGTTTGCTGGAATTACAGAGCAGTATAATGTCAATTTGAATCCCTAGTCAGTGCAGCAAGGTGTGATAGGATTGTTCCTATTACCCCTACTGAAACCTGATCAACGTACATGCTGTGGAATGATTTCTCCCTATTCTTTCCCTACACCTTGAATAATCTTGCTCTGCAATTGTAAATCTTTTTTTTGCACAATTAAGTTTTTTCTAACACTGTCCCTAGCACCTGCTGACGTCTTTCCATGCACTAAGTACACTGGTAAATGGCAGAATATAAGATGGATGCCGCTATTTATAGGGCTGTGACATCACAGGGCTGGATCGCTGCTGATTGGCTGCATGCATATCATTATGGTTGATCCCGCCTTCCTAGAGTTCCTTTCTCCATGTCATCACACAGGCAGCAGCCATTTTTTGAAAAAAATCAGATTCGGATCGAATTCCACTTCGTCATCTTCGATTCGCTCATCTCTAGTTATAATCTGTTCTATCCGACATATTTTTTATTGAATTAACGATACATCGCATTACTCAAACTTACGACTGGAAAAACAACTCGCCAAACCTTAGAATCTGGAGGCATTGTTACACACGAAGATTTTGGGGCTACTGATTCCAATAAAGAGATTCCTGGTCTTTAGAGACAACATAATTACATGAAAAGTATAGAGAAAGTCTTTTCAATTCTTCAAACACCTTCACTATGTCCATAATCCATCATTGAAGCCCAGATTAGGCAGAGCAATTTTTCAGCAGTGTGTGGATAGAGGAGTAACGAGAATGGGAGACTTGTTCCATGAGAGGAAACCTCGTTGAGGTACACTGCCTGAATTGGCAGAGATGTGAGGGCTGAAGGATCCTAGTTACTTCCCCTATTTCCAGGCTAGAAACTATAGTAGGGGTCTAGTCAGAGACATGTCCCAAGAGTGGTCTTTCAGATGACTTTGATGCCTTTCTTTAATGTCCAGGTAGGCCATCAATAGCCTCTCTGTATCAGATGCTGAGTAGTGTTGATCGAGCACCAAAGTGCCAAGCACCCGAGCACAATGGAAGTCAATGGGAGAACCCGAACATCAAACCAAGCACCCCATGCTCTGAAGAGATGGGGGTGTCTGGTTCATAGGAAATGGTCAGAAATTTATGGATACACCACAGAAATGGTTCAGGAATAGCATGGGAAGATGTCTGGGTGCATCTTGGACACCCAGGTAGCTGCTGGGAATGATGTTGTCTGAGTGATACGCCACTTTTACAGACTGACACTAATATGCACAAAACCAAAGATAAAATCGATTTCAGAGGAAAAATTGTCAGGAAACATTCTTTCCTGTATATTTACTTGTATATAAAGTGCAAGTGCTGACAAAAATTACAAGGAACAAGCACTCCAATACAACCTGTATATCACATAATGAAGGGCCTCATTCACATTGTGGCACAATTGTTCAGGTAGTGGGACTCCTACACTCATAAAGCCAATGCACTAAGTGAAAGGGCTTCCAAAAATTACAAGGAACTGGCATTCCAATACACCCTTTATTACACATAAAGGAGGGCATCATACACCCTTTAACAAAATTATGATTGATGGCCTGCTGGTGACCCTCAAAATTCATTTGGAGCAAGAGCCTGCTGTTGACACTCTAAAACATTACGGGCGAGGGCCTTCTGCTGAGCTGATCATCTAAAACATTAGGGGTGAGTGCCTGCTGCTGATCTGAGCATCAAAAGAATTATGGGCGAGTGCCTGCTGCTGAGCGGACGATTGAAAAAATTATGGGCGAGGGTCTGCTGGTGAGCTGACCCTGTAAAAGATTATAATTGAGGGCCTACTGGTGAGCTGACCCTCTAAAACATTATATGCGAGGACCTGCAGGTAAGCTGTCCCTCTAAAAGATTGTAGGTGAGGGCCTGCTGGTGAGCTGACTTTGTAAAACATTATGGTTGAGGGCCAGCTGGTGAGCTGACCCTCAAAAACATTATATGCGAGGGTCTTCTGGTGACCTGACCCTCTAAAAGATTGTAATTGAGGGCCTACTGGTGAGATGACCCTCTAAAACATTACATGTGAGGGTCTGCATGTGAGCTGACCCTCTAAAAGATTATAGGTGAGGGCCTGCCGGTGAGCTGACCCTCTAAAACATTACATGCGAGGGCCTGCAGGTGAGCTGGCCCTCTAAAAGATTGTAGGTGAAGGCCTGCTGGTGAGCTGACCCTCTAAAACATTATATGCAAGGGCCTGCAGGTGAGCTGACCCTCTACAACATTAGGAATGAGGGCAGACTAATAAGCATGTTTATATGATGGAAGAGGAGGAGGACAAGAAAAGGAAGATTGAACCATATAACCTTTTTTGTGGTGGAAGGGGTGCATGGGAATACAGTGTAGTCAGTACATTATAAAAAAAAACACATTTAAAGTGCCTTTATGTTCAGCTTCTTTCCTTTGGTGGAGTAGAGAAGTCAGGGGCAATCCAGGCTTAGTTCATTTTTATAAGAGTCAACCTGTCAGCATTTTCAGTTGACAGGTGGATGCGCTTATCAGTTATCATGCCCCCAGCAGCACTAAATACCCGCTCTGACAAAACGCTGGCGGCAGGACAGGCCGGCACCTCCAAGGTGTAGAGAGCCAGTTCGTGCCACATGTCCAGCTCGGACACCCAGTAATTGTAAAACACAGAGGGATCATTGAGGACGCTGACACCGACTGCTACGTACTCCTTCACATCTTCCAAAATTTTTCCCTCCTTGTGACACTAGGCCGCGCATCAGGGTGAGGGTGCTGGCGGAGTGTCATGAAACTGTACCAGGCTTTGGAGAGTGTTGCCCTGCCTCTGTTGGAACTGCTGTGTGTTCCCCTCGTCTCCCCTTCTTGGTTGCCAAAGGAACTACGTAGTCTGCAGCCAACGTTGTCAGCGAGAAATTTTTGGAGCAATTTTTCCACAAGGACCTTCTGGTATTGCACCATTTTGCTCGTCCTCTCCACCACAGGAATGAGAGATGAGAAGTTCTCTTTGTTGCCAGGGTCGATAAAGGTGAACAACGAGTAATCGGTGTTGTCCAAAATGCATTGGTCACGGGAAAGGCATCCTAACATAAAGTAAGCCATGTGTGCCAGACTCCCAACAGGCAAGACTTTGCTGTCGTCATCAGGAGGATGTCTCTCAATCTCCTCATCCTCTTCTGCCCATCTACGCTAAACAGATGGAATTAAACTTCCATGGGTACTACCCTCTGTAGCGGAGGCAACCATCTCCTGCTCCTCCTCATCATCATCCAATTTGCACTGAGAAGATGAACTGAGGGTGGTCTGGCTATCACCCTGTGTAATGTCTTCCCCCATTTCCACCTCTTCCACATGCAAAGCGTCGGCATTTATTGTGAGCAGCAAGCGTTTGAGCAGACACATAAGTAAGATGGTGATGCTGATAATAGCGTTATCACCGGTCACCATCTGTGTTGATTCCTCAAAGTTTCTTAAAACTTCACAGAGGTGAGACATCCATGCCCACTCCTCAATTGTGAAGAGCAGAAGCTGACTGGAAAGGCGACGACCATGTTGCAGCTGGTATTCCACTGATGCCCTCTGCTGCTCACAAAGCCTGGTCAACATGTGGAATGTCGAGTTCCAGCACGTGCTCACGTCGCACAACAGTTGGTTAGCTGGCAATTGTAATTGCTGCTGCAGCATTGACAGACCAGCAGAAACTGTCAATGACTTGCAGAAATGGGCACACATGCGGCGCACCTTCACCAGTAATTTGGGTAGGTTTTGAGAAACAGCTGAACCATTAAGTTGAAGTCGTGGGCTAGGCATGGGATGTTTGTGAGACTGCCAAACTCCAAAGTCGCCACCAAGTTATGGCCATTATCAGACTCAACCTTGCCAGGTTCTAGGTTGAGTGGCAAGAGCCACAGCTCAGTCTGGTCTCTTATCCCCTGCCACAGCTCTGCGGCGGTGTGCTGTTTGTCACCAAAGCAGATCAGCTGAAGCACGGCCTGTTGACGGTTCCCCACTGCAGTGCTACACTGCTTCCAGCTACTGACTGATGGCTGACTGGTGCTGGAAGAGGATAATTCTGAGGTAGAAGTGGAGGAAGAGGTGGAGGAGGAGAAGTGGGGGTTGGAGCCACTAGCGTAGGTGGTGGCGGAAACCCTGATGGATTTAGGGCCCGCAATCCTTGGCGTCGGTAGCACCTGTGCCATCTCAGGGTACGACTCGCTCCTGGCCTCCACAACGTTCACCCAGTGTGCCGTCATGGAAATGTATCGTACCTGGCCGAAAGAACTCGTCCATGTGTCAGTGGTTAAGTGTACCTTTCCAGTAACTGTGTTGGTCAGGGCATATGTGATGTTGTGGGACACATGATGGTGTAAGGCCGGCACGGCACACTGTGAAAAATAGTGGTGGCTGGGGACTGCGTAACCAGGGATGGCTGCCAACATCAGGCTGCGGAAGGCCTCAGTGTCCACAAGCCTAAATGGCAACATTTCCAGGGACAGTAATTTGTCAATTGCAAATTTGCTGTTAAGGCCTGTCGGTGGGTGCGTGGGTTTGGATGGGTATTTGCGCTTGCATTCAAATGCCTGGGGTAAAGACATTTGTACGCTGCACTGGGACATGGAAGTGGATGTGGTCGCTGATGGGGCTTGTGAAGGTCCAGGTGCAGGGTGGGAGGCATCTGGACCTGCGTCTTCGACAGGGTATTGGCCAGCACGTAGCACTTTCCTTAAAAAAGAGCCAGACTGCGAACACCTACCCCTTGGTGAGAGAGATTGCCGCAAGGGGCTGCTCCATTGAACAGTTGCGGACCTGTTTTGTGTGGCCTGCCTTCTCCCTTTTGCCACACCACTGCTTTTTCCAGCCTGTTGCGGTGCTGCGGATTCCTCGCCCTATGTACTTCTGTCCTCACTCGGCTTGCGACTTAAGCAGGTTGAGTTAGTGACTTCATCGTCCACCGCCTCCTTTTCCACTTCCTCACTCTGCTCATCCTCCTGACTTGTTGACCTAACAACAACCTCCGTTATTGACAACCGTGCTCATCCTCATCATCAACCTCTTGAGACACTAATTGCCGTTGACTTATTGTCAACTGTGTCTCATCATCATCCACCTCGTGAAACACTAATTGCCGTTTCCCACTGTCATCTTCTTGTGACTGTGGATGATCAAGAGTTTGGGAATCAGGGCACAAGATCTCATGTCCCTCTTCAAGCGGGCTTGTCAAGAGGCCCAAATAAAGGAATTGTGCTGAAAAGAGCTCCTCAGAATATCCGAGTGTGGGATCACTTGTTTGGCAAGACTCTCCATGGTGGGAGGAAGGAGGATCAGGGTGAGGATTGTGTTGACCAAACTCTTGGCTACTGAAACTGGACTTGGTGGAAGACAGGGTGGTGCTTAACCGACTGGAAGAATTATCTGCTGCAATCAAACCGACCACCTAGTCGCACTGGTCTGACTTTGAGAGCATTGTCCTGCACTGCCCTGCAAACTGGGACATGAAGCTAGGTATCGTGGATGATTCTTTTTCTTGTGCTCTGGCAGCAGGCACAGTTTCAACGCGCCCAGGGCCATGGTCTTTGCGTGCACCATCAGCATCACGGCCACTTCCCTATCCCTTACTGCTTGCCTTATTCATATTAAACGTTACATATGCTTAAAAGTATGTCACACATACAGTAAAGTGTATTCTCAAAAAAAATTTAAAAAAAGGTATTTGGCATGTGGAAACGTCACACAGGAGATATACCACAGATAATGCGGCTAATATAAAATTACAGGGAATGTCACAGGTATTTGGGATGTGGAAATGTTACACAGGAGATATACCGCAGAAAATGTTGCTGATGTCATCAGAGGCTAATTAAAAATTACAGGGAATGTCACAGGTATTTGGGATGTGGAAACATTACACAGGAGATATACCGCAGAAAATGTTGCTGATGTCATCAGAGGCTAATTAAAAATTACAGGGAATGTCACAGGTATTTGGGATGTGGAAACATTACACAGGAGAAATACCGTAGAAAATGTCGCTGATGTCATCAGAGGCTAATTAAAAATTACAGGGAATTTCATAGGTATTTGGGATGTGAAAACGTTATACAGGAGATATACCCCATTTAATGTCACTGTCCGCAGAGGACACCGTCTATGGAAAAAGTACACTGGATATCACAGATATTTTTGGGATGCGCACACGTTACACAGGAGAAATACCGCAGATAATGTCGCTGATGTCACCAGCAGCAAAGAATAAATTACAGGGAATGTCACAGGTGTTTGGGATGTGGAAACGTTACATAGGAGATGTATCCCAGATAATGTCACTGTCCGCAGCAAACACCATCTACAGAAAAAGTACACTGGATGTCGCTGACATTTTCTGGATGTGCACACGTTACACAAGAGAAGTAGCTCAGCTAATGTGACTGTCTGCAGCAGACACCATACACGGAAAAAGTACACTGGATGTCACAGATATTTTTGGGATGCGCACACGTTACACAGGAGAAATACCTCAGATTATGTCGCTGATGTCAGCAGCGGCTAATAAAAAATTATAGGGAATGTTACAGGTATTTGGGATGTTGGAACTTTACACAGGAGATGTACCCCAGGTAATGTCACTGTCTGCAGCGGACACCGTCTACGGAAAAAGTACACTGGATGTCACTGATATTTTTTGGATGTGCACACGTTACACAGGAGATGTAGCTCAGATAATGTCACTGATGTCAGCAGCGGCTAATAAATAATTACATTGAATGTCATAAGTATTTGGGATGTGGAAACTTTACACAGGAGAAATAAAGCAGATAATGTCGCTGATGTCAGCAGCGGCTACTATAAAATTACAGGAAATGTCATAGGTATTTGGCATGTGGAAACGTTACACCGGAGAAATACCGCAGATAATGTCGCTGATGTCACCAGCAGCTAAGAAAAAAATTGCAGGGAATGTCACCGGTATTTGCGATGTGGAAACGTTACACAGGACATGTACCCAAGGTAATGTCACTGTCTACAGCGGACACCGTCTACGGAAAAAGTACACTGGATGTCACTGATATTTTTGGGATGTGCACACGTTACACAGGAGATGTAGCTCAGATAATGTCACTGATGTCAGCAGCGGCTAATAAAAAATTACAGGGAATATCATAGGTATTTGGGATGTGGAAACTTTACACAGGAGAAATAAAGCAGATAATGTCGCTGATGTCAGCAGCGGCTACTATAAAATTACAGGAAATGTCACAGGTATTTGCGATGTGGAAAAGTTACACCGGAGAAATACTGCAGATAATGTCGCTGATGTCACCAGCAGCTAAGAAAAAATTACAGGGAATGTCACAGGTATGCGATGTGGAAACGTTACACAGGAGATGTACCCCAGGTAATGTGTTGTAGATAAAGGTCGGCACTGCACTGGAATGCTTGCGGTGCACGTGTCAGTAGGTAGGCGTCCAAACGTGCAATATGAAGAAGGAAGACGGGCACTCGCGATTGTTTTTTCACTGCTGTGATTTATTCAGTCACTTATTAATACATATATAGAAAGGAAGATGGCTTTGGCAGCATAGTGCAGTATCAAAAATTCTTTTATTCGTACCTCCAGACACAATCGGCAACGTTTCGACTGTTCACCAGTCTTTATCAAGCCAGATGGTCTGAAGAAAGCACGATTTAGTGCTGAAATGCGTCACTATGTATTAATAAGTGACTGAATAAATCGCAGCAGTGAAAAAACAATCTTGAGTGCTGGGCTTCCTTCTTCATATTGTACCCCAGGTAATGTCACTGTCCGCAGCGGACACGGTCTACGGAAAAAATAAAGTACACTGGATGTCACTGATATTTTTTGGATGTGCACACGATACCCAGGAGATGTAGCGCAGCTAAAGTCACTGTCCGCAGAGGACACTGTCTACAGAAAAAGTGCACTGGATGTCACAGATATTTTTGGGATGCGCACACATTACACAGGAGAAATACCGCAGATAATGTTGCTGATGTCACCAGCGGCTAATATAAAATTACAGGGAATGTCACAGGTATTCTGTAAAGTTTCAGCAATTTAGCGCAGGTTGCACTAAAAATATACCGCATATTGCTGCTGCCACACACAACAATAGTCCTTCAAAGGACTTTTGGGTCTCTGACAAGTTTTTTAACTGAAAAAAAAGAAAATTTCACTCCCTACGCTATCTTTTCCTTTTTTAGCACATCTCTCCCTGACTAACACTGAGCCGAACATATGTCATCGGGTGCTATATGGCACCCGATGATGCGTTCCGACCAGCCAATCGCTGTAATGCTAGTAACCAACATGTCTACAGCATTACAGTGAAGGGCAGCACTTACCTGCACGTTTATTGACTGTGTAGCAGCCAAAAAACTTGCGGGGAGGAAACTCGAGCATTGCGCTTGAGCACATGCGTTATTCGGCCGAATACCGCCATGTTCCAAGCATCGAGATGCTTTAGCTGAACTGGTGTTCGGCCGAGCATGCTCGATCAACACAAACGCTGAGTGATCAAATTGGCACTAAGAGCCCCAAAAGCCTATTTCAAAAATGGAGACAGATTTGGGGAGTTGAGGAGGTGACACTTATAACTCGAAGAGGCTTGGCAGCCTTATATAGAGCCGTAGTGAATGAGATTTGGAGGGAAACACATACAAATATTGCACCATGTGATTTATGCATTTGATCTTCCTAGTTTTCCTTCAAAACCAGGCAGACTGTTGGCGTGTCCCAGTTGCTCCAAACCATGCTCTGACTTATACCATGGTCTGTGGGATTGTCCAAACCTGATAGGATTCTGGGCACAAGTGGGAATTGTTCTGAATAAAGTTAGCAGGTTCCAGGGAGCCTTGATACCATCTCTTGCCATTTTACATGCAGAAGAGGTGTTGGCTGAACGAGGAGGTGGGCATAAAAGCAACAGGGACCTTCCACCTTTGGGTCACATGCTTTTGGTGATTGCTAAAAGATGTTTGCTGGCACAGTGGTTGAGACCAGATATACCTGCCATAGAAGTAGTAATAGGACATCTCAAAAACACATTTCACTTAGAGTGGCTTGAATACTTAAAACAAGTCAAAATATTGGGGAAAATAATATTTTACGTATGGAGACAGTTTATTTTGGAGCATATCCCATATTCGGCTTATTCACGGATAATAGGACCCTTCAAACTGTCCTCATGGCACTTGAAAGAAGATTTAAAAGGCACTCTGGGTCTGTTAAAGGTCACTTAGCTGTTTAGAATATTATCCATGATTTAATATGATTACACTTTGCTAACAAGTATGCACATTATTGGGATGGCAGTGAGGTGGTTTCCAGATACAAGGAGGGGCTGCAATGGGGATGATGCAATAGGGATTTTGCTTTGAGTTGGTAAAGGGAATGTTTTGGGTTTGTTTCAGAGAAGGATGGGGGGTAAGGGGGAGACAATTTTTTTGTTTTTTCCTCGGGGTTCACTTTCTTTGCATAGGAGGGTTTAAGCCCTAGGGCCACAAAAAAAATCAAAAACAAGAATCGTCAAGGCAGTAGGTTGGCTGTCTATTGCCAGTAGTAGTAATAGTAGTTATAATAGTGATAATGGAAGTGGTAGTAGTGGAAGATGCATAGTGTTACTAGTGGTGGCAGTAAAGGATTAGTAATGAGGAGCAGCAGCTGAGGTGGTGGCGGCAGCAACAGCCATATGGTATATGTTGGCAGGTAGGCAACAGCATGATGGAGGCAGTAGCAAGCTTACAGGAGATGATGGTAGGCAGGCAGCAGCAGTGGCATAATGGCGGCAGTGGCATGAAAGAGGCAGCAGCAGCCATAAGGCACATGATGGTTGGCAGACAACATGATGATAGACAGGCAGACAGCAACAGTGGCAAGATGGGGCACCGTCAACTAGCCCAGATCTATTCATTGGCCTCAACCGAAGGAGTGTGAAAGTCCTCCTGAACCTGAGTCTAGGTTCATTTTGATAAAAATAATGTTTTGATACTGGCAAAAAAAATCCTAAACACCTGTTGCATGAGCATCTCTTCAAAAGTACATATGAGGGAGATGATGGACAGTTGTATCATGAATGGCATGAGCTGACCAACGTGGAAACAACAAATGTTCCCTGCTGAGGCGGTCTGGGGCATGACAAAATTGTTCAAGGCTTCTGCTTGTTCTGCTTCTTGTAAAGATGCTTTAGCATGTGCAATGTTGAATTTCAGTGAGTTGGAATGTTTTGGATTAAGCGGTGCATGTAGCTGCAGACCATCCTGCCGCTGCAAGTCCAGGAGAGCATTCCTCACCTCGTGAGAAGAATGACAGTCTTCTTGACATAGCTAGCACCTTGCGCAAGCTGGTGTGATAGGAAGGAAGGGGAGTGGGAGCAGAGCTGTGCCCTGCTGCTGTTGGGGATGGGAGCTTGTCCATGGAGAAGGTGGTGGAGGAGGCAGATAAGTGCCAGCTGGCAGATAAGTGCCAGGACAAAACAATCATGGGTGGAGGGGGACAGGTCTAAAGGACCTGACCATGTTGCTGTGGTGATGCCTCTCCACTGCCATTTTAAACAATAACCTAGTTGGCTGTAAAAGACGTACTTACATTGCCCGTCAAAGTTGCTGCAGGTGTCCACTTTGGAGTGCAGCTTGCAGCACAGAAAAAAATCGCAAGGAGTGGCCAGTGTTCTCCACAATATAAGAGTACAATGCACTACTAGAATGGTAAGTCAGAGACTGCACAATGAGCAACTTGGCAATGTAGGGGTTCAGCTTGTAGACAAGCTAATGCTGGTCAAGAAAAGTTTTTTTGTTGCCAAAAATTTCAAAGTGGACAGGAGAAGGTGGACAGATTTGTTCTGATTGGGAATGCTGGCCAGTTGTATTTTCATAATGGACTCTGTTCGTGATGCCACCTCATGTGCTGCAATAGAGCTTTGGTACCTATGATTGTGTTTGAATGCCCAGAACTTATTTTACTGCCGTAGATCTTGCACACAGCTGTGGGGGAAAAAAAAATATGTGACATGGACATTTTACATTTGGGGATCTGATCGAATTGGATTGTGTTCATTGTACTCTCCCTATCCCCAAGGCCAGAAAAAGGACTTTACTCAGCAACCACTAAGCATTGAACTTTTCTGTTTTCTCCTTTTTGTTTTCATAACTTTTATGTACCTATATGTATGTCTGTTTATTCCTTTTTGTGGTAGCTAAGTACGGTGCATTTTATACATTAAAGCCTAAAACTTTAATGGTTTGGCTTGTTCCCTAAACTAACCTAATCTCCAGTTTAAAGTATAAGTACGGGTGTGTAGTTGTGGCCCTGCTTGAGGGTGGGGCATTGTCGTGGGGTTCCTATTGGCCCTGACTGATTTAATGCAATAGGTGGTGTGGTGGAAATGTGTTTGGGTGCTTACAAGGCAGTGTTGAGGAGAGATTTGTGTTTAATTTGCGGCCTGAGTGAAGGGGTGTGAAAGACTAAGTGAGTGGAGCAAATGAATCCCTGGCAGCCACAACTGGGTGACATGACAGGGAAATTTTGGACGTGACAGAATAGTTTTGTGAAAGCAACTCATGAAATAGAGCAAAACAGGAATACTGATGGCCCACTGGGTTTGTGACATCACTAATCTGTAAGTGCCACCTTGGTGACTTCTTTCCCAAAAACATTTAACCACTGCTAATACACTTTCCCTTGATCAGCCTTTTAAGAGACCAGTATAATTGGGACTTGTGGGGCCTGAGATAATGGGGTGGTTTCTTAGATTTTTCTATTCATGGAATTGTGATGAGCAGCATAGGCAATATTCGAATTCGTGATATTTTACAAATTATTGGTCTAATAATCTCCAGTCATTTTATTCTTGATGGAGAAAATTGGCAATGTAATATGTGCATATTGCGCGCGCAATACATTCATGGCTCACTTTTGCTAGAAACATTGAAAACATAGAAACATAGAATGTGTCGGCAGATAAGAACCATTTGGCCCATCTAGTCTGCCCAATATACTGAATACTATGGATAGCCTCTGGCCCGATCTTATATGAAGGATGGCCTTATGCCTATCCCATGCATGCTTAAACTCCTCCACTGTATTTGCAGCTACCACTTCTGCAGGAAGGCTATTCCATGCATCCACTACTCTCTCAGTAAAGTAATACTTCCTGATATTACTTTTAAACCTTTGCCCCTCTAATTTAAATCTATGTCCTCTTGTAGTTTTTCTTCTTTTAAATATTCTCTCCTCTTTTACCTTGTTGATTCCCTTTATGTATTTAAAAGTTTCTCTCATATCCCCTCTGTCTCGTCTTTCTTCCAAGCTATACATGTTAAGTTCCATCTTTCCTGGTAAGTTTTATCCTGCAATCCATGTACTAGTTTAGTAGCTCTTCTCTGAACTCTCTCCAAAGTATCAATATCCTTCTGGAGATATGGTCTCCAGTACTGAGCACAATACTCCAAATGAGGTCTCACTAGTGCTCTGTAGAGCGGCATGAGCGCCTCCCTCTGTCTACTGGTAATGCCTCTCCGTATACACCCAAGCATTCTGCTAGCATTTCCTGCTGCTCTGTGACATTGTCTGCCTACCTTTAAGTCTTCTGAAATAATGACCCTAAATCCCTTTCTTCAGATACTGAGGTTAGGACTGTATCACTGATTCTATATTCTGCTCTTGGGTTTTTACATCCCAGGTGCATTATCTTGCACTTATCAACATTACATTTTAGTTGCCAGATTTTTGACCATTCCTCTTGTTTTCTTAAATCCTTTTCCATTTGGTGTATCCCTCCAGGAACATCAACCCTGTTACAAATATTTGTGTCATCAGCAAAAAGACGCACCTTACCATCGAGGCCTTCTGCAATTTCGCTGATAAAGATATCAAACAATATGGGTCCCAGAACAGATCCCTGAGGTACCCCACTGGTAACAAGACCATGGTCTGAATATACTCCATTGACTACAACCCTCTGTTGTCTGTCCCTCAGCCACTGCCTAATCCATTCAACAACATGGGAATCCAAGCACAAAGACTGCAATTTATTGATAAGCCTTCTATGTGGAACAGTATCAAAAGCCTTACTAAAGTCTAGATAAGCGATGTCTACTGCACCTCCTCCATCTATTATTTTAGTCACCCAATCAAAAAAATCTATAAGATTAGTTTGACATGATCTCCCTGAAGTAAACCCATGGTGTTTTTCATCTTTCAATCCATGGGATGTTAGATGTTCCACAATCCTCTCCTTAAGTATGGTTTCCATTAATTTCCCCACTATTGATGTCAGGCTTACTGGCCTATTGTTGCCCGATTCCTCCCTACTACCTTTCTTGTAAATGGGCCGAACATTTGCTAATTTCCAATCTTTTGGGACGACTCCTGTTACCAGTGATTGGTTAAATAAATCTGTTAATGGTTTTGCTAGTTCACCGCTGAGCTCTTTTAATAGCTTTGGGTATATCCCATCAGGCCCCTGTGACTTATTTGTATTAATTTTAGACAGCTGACTTAGAACCTCTTCCTCTGTAAAGACACATGCATCAAAAGCTTCATTAGTCTTTCTTCCTAACTGAGGTCCTTTCTTCCTTAAGACTGAACAGAAGTATTCATTGGATAAGGAATAGGATCCAGATGAAAGCACAGAGCACAGCAATGTCACTGCTCCCTCTCTTTCAGAACTGCAAAAAAAAAAACTGCAGAAAATGGCTGCTGGGGAGGTTCTTATATAGTAACTATATAAGCAACTTTGCTATTGGTTGCTAGGTATGTTGTTAGGCTCTGACAAAGATATTGCAGCCTTCTCATTGGCCCACAAACAAGAAGGGAGGTTACTGATGAAAGCAAATCTAGAATATTCTTGATTATGAATATATAGCACTATAGTCTACATGTTTCGCGAAATTCTCGAAGTGCCGATATTTGCGATAAAAATTTGTGATTAGAATATTTGCGAGCAAAACTATCATGGAATACCTATTTTTGTTCTCACCCTACAGATCAGCTATGGAGCAATGGATCCTGTCTTCAGTAACAAACTCCTTTTCCCTTATTTTTATCGCACAGTCCCTGATGGGTCCACTCAGTATGAAGCCACAGTTCTCCTACTGAAGCATTTTGGCTGGAGCTGGGTGGGGATGGTGACAGCAGATGATGAGAGCAGCCAACGAGCCAGCATGGAGCTCTACAATGTAATAACACGGAGCGGGCTCTGCATAGCTTATAGAGAATCTGTCAAAGATCTTCCTTCTTTCATACAGTCTATGGCCTACAAGAAGGTGTTCTATAAAATACAAAAGACCTACTGCAACGTGATCATATTTGTTGGTAACTCATATGGCTTATTGTCATTGGACTCGCTATTGTCTGATGACTTCAATCCTCGGAAAGTTATTATCATGCTCTCACTTATTTTTCCTGACAAATTAATCATGCTTACTGCATTGCAAGGATCTTTGCAGCTCACCCTTCAAAAAGGAAGAATTCAAGGGTTAAAGGAATATTTACTCACAGCCGGTCCTCTAAAAAATTCGGGGCTTGAGATAATGTTTGATGAATGGGAATATTTAAATTTTAATTGCACCTTAAGCAATGATTATTCTTACTATAGACCATGTGATGAAAGAGATGTTCTAGGTAATGTGGATCGCTCCCTGTATGACGTAGACAATTTCCGTTACACATTCAGTGTGTACTCTGCAGTGTATATTGTGGCTTATGCCTTACATCATCTGATCTACTCGCATAAAGGACAAGAACATCTCCAGTTATTTAACATCCAACATTTACAGGACGCATGGAAGGTGAGATTTTTTTAGACCTTACCAACATTTTAAGCATCCAAACGAAAAGTAGTAATAAATGTTATTTTTATGGGGCTGTCTTCTGCAATTCGATCGCAAGATCAACAGACTATCATTTACTACATTTTTCTGAGAGGAGCAGAAGATGATGAGTAGACTGCATGTTTGCCCACCACATTTGTTGTGCACCTATTAGGCACCTTTCACACGAGCGAGTTTTCCGCGCGGGTGCAATTGTCACCACCAGACATCTGAGAAGCTCTGTCAGACGTTCTTCAGAACCTCCTGCTTGAGGTTCCTTTTGTTTTGCTTTCGTTTTCTCATCTCGTTAGCCTCTCTCAGCTGTCATGTAGTTGCACTGATTGCATTTAAATCCCTTCCCATACTGCATCACTTTGCGGTTTATATTACTTCCTGGAGTGTGTGCATGCTGGATGCTACTACTGAGTCTTCTACAGATAACTTTTGTTCATTAATTTGTGTTTTCCTGTTTGCTGGATCCCAGGTGACCCTGACTCCCTCCGTATCAAGTGTAGGGAGCCGGCGGTCGTGTCCCCTCACTATTATAGGGTGTTCAGGTGTTATACAGTCGAGGAACGAGGATATTCAATCATCTACCATAGAGATTTTTGCATAGGCTGAGCAGTTAGGGAGAGAGCCAGGTCTGTTGCAGGGCTTTCCTTTAGGTTCCTTAGTTTTGGATCCAGTCAGTCGGATCTTCATTTTGTGTCTTCTAGTTTTCTGTACACCTTCCGTGACAGCAATGCATGACGTAAACGCATAGCACCCGCACTGATCCTGACCCATTAATTTCAATGGGTCTGTGTATATGAGCATTATTTTTCACAAATCAGTTCTGTGTTGCGTGAAAAAATAAGCATGTTCTAAACTCTGCGTTTGTACGCAGCCCTGGCCCCATCAACCATCAGTGAAAAACGCATTGCATCCGCAAGCAGGTGCGGATGCAATGCGTTTTTCACTGATGGTTGATAAGAGGAGTTGTTTGTAAACCTTCAGACGAGCTTTCCTCCTGAAGCATCCGGCTTGACCTCCCTGCTGGGAGTCACATAGCATTATATTGAGGAACACTCTGCAAGAGGTCTAAGGCCTCTTTCACACGAGCGTGACAGATTATGTCTGGATGCGTTCAGGGTGCGTTCAGTGAAACTTGCACCATTTTGGAAGAAAGTTCAGTCAGTTTTGTCTGCGATTGCGTTCAGTTTTTTTCCGCGCCGGCTCAATGCGTTTTGATGGGTTTTTCATGCGCGTGATAAAAAACTGAAAGTTTACAAACAACATCTCTTAGCAACCATCAGTGAAAAACGCATTGCATCCGCACCTGCTTGCGAATGCAATGCATTTTTCACTGAAGACCCATTCACTTCTATGGGGCCAGGGCTGCGCGAAAAACGCTGAATATAGAACATGCTGCCTTTTTCACATAACGCAGAACCGATGTATGAAAAAAAACGCCCATGTACACAGACCAATTGAAATGAATGGGTCAGGATTCAGTGCGGGTGCTATGCGTTCACATCATGCATTGCCCCCGCACAGAAAACTTGCTCGTGTGAAAAGGGCCTTAGTCTTTCAATAAAGTAGAAAAAATCCAGCAGCAGACTCAAGATAAGATCCAATTTCTTTATTTTGTCATTATAAAATCCATAGGCTGACCAGACAGGCAAGGTCTACGCGTTTCAACTGTATGTCTTAGTTACAGATGAGCAAATCGAAGTTGACGAAGTGGAATTCGATCCTAATTTCAGGAAAAATTTGATTCGCACCGAAGCCGAATTTCCTTTAGCTTTGTGGTAATGAATTGCATTTTTCCTAAAATGGCCGCTGCACGTGTGAGGACATGGAGAAAGGAACACTGGTTAGGCGGGATCACCCAGATTGGCTGCATGCATGCATGTCAATCAGCAGCCAGCCCTGTGAAGTATTACTTTACTGAGAGAGTAGTGGATGCATGGAATAGCCTTCCTGCAGAAGTGGTAGCTGCAAATACAGTGAAGGAGTTTAAGCATGCCTGGGAGAGGCATAAGGCCATCCTTCATATAAGATAGGGCCAGGGGCTATCCATAGTATTCAGTATATTGGGCAGACTAGATGGGCCAAATGGTTCTTATCTGCCGACACATTCTATGTTTCTATGTCACAGCCCTATAAATAGCGGCAGCCATCTTAGATTCTGCCAATTTCCAGTGTACTTAGTGCAGGGAGAGATGTCAGCAGGCGCTAGGGACAGTGCTAGGAAATACAATTTAATTGTGCATAAAAAGCGATTTACAAGTTCAGGGAAAGATTATTCAAGGTGTAAGGAAAGGATACAGAGGAATCATTCCACAGCTTTTATGTAGAACAGGGTTCAGTAGGGGAGGTTACAGCCTGGGTAATAGGAACAATCCTACTACACATTGCTGCACTGACTGAGGATCCAAATTGCCATTATACATCTCTGTAATTACAGCAAATCTTTGTTATTAGGGTGGAAGTCCTGCTTAATACAGCCCAGGGGCGTACATAGTAATCATGGGGCCCCTTAGCAAAACTCAAAATTGCCCTCCCCAAAGGGTTAAAATGGCAGAACTGGAGCTATTTCACACCTGTCAGCTTGAGCAATGTATCAGTTATATAGCTGACACCAAAAGGTGATCCCTGTGCTACACATCTACATAGCAGGAGACGGTAAAAAAAAAAATTGGTGTAAAGTAGAACTTGCTTAGTTGCCCTTAGGCAACCAATCAGATTCCTCCTTTCATTTTCCAAATGAGCTCTCCAAAATGAAAGGTGGATTCTGATAGGTTGCTAGGGACAACTAAGCCAGTTTTACTTTACACCAGTTTGATATACTGTATATAATTCCACATGTGTTAATTCATAGTTTTGATGCCTTCAGTGTGAATCTACAATTTTCATAGTCATGAAAATAAAGAAAACTCTTTGAATGAGAAGGTGTGTCCAAACTTTTGGTCTGTACTGTATATATCTGTATATATATATATAGTAATTACACATTTATTTTGTGCTATATATTTTTTACAATTACTAAAAAAAAATATAAAATATATAAATTTAATCTCTATTTCTGCCAGGATTCAAACTTCCAAGCTTGTACATTAGAGGCACGAATGTTAATCACTACACTATACAGCTACATGTTAACCTGCACAGAAATATAAAATAAGTCTTCTGCTGAATAGGAATACTCACTAAATCAGAAACTACTATGAGGTTTGTCTGACACAGTTTAGCATTCAGCTTTGTAGCTCAGTGGATAAGGTCCTTGCCTCTAATGTACAAGCTTGGGAGTTTGAATCCTGGCAGAAACTTTTCAGAAATGAGATTTAAATACACTGGGGTCTCCCCAAGCACTGACTCGAGAACAGGGTCTCCTAAGCCGAACTAGAGTCCCGACACCCTCCCCTCTTCAGAGCTGGGGGTGCCTAGGGTACTCCCATTGACTTCCATTGTGCTCTGGTTTTAACACGCTTCATTACACTATAATTCAGATTGAATCTAATTTTTGGGGAAAATTTGGCAAATCATCAGAATCAAATTTTTGAAAACTTTGCTCATCTCTATTTGTTCCCCTCCAACCTTATATCTGACACCATCATTCAGCTTCTGAGGCGCTGGTGGGAGGATTATACTTATACAGGACAGTAATAATAGTCCATTGCATTGGGATACTGCCAAAGCAGCTGTAATGTAAGGCACCAACGAAACAGACCAGTGAGGATGAAGTCAAAGGGGTTTATTAACAAAATAAACAAAGTTCAGGTAAACTTCACTGGGCAAATATCAGGCAAACAAAAAATGAAGGAAAGCCAGGAGTAGTCCCGATCCGTGCATACTGTAAGTCTCTGTGCAACTTGCAAGGTAAACGGAAGCGTCCCGGAAAGTCCCGGGTCCTGAGTTCCACTGGAACGGACGGAGTCCCAGCAATCATCAGTCAGTAGTTAGCAGTACTGACCTGCTCCTGGATAAGAAAGCATAACAGTGGGCACTGACTGACCTGGGACGCCACTTTTTATGTGCCTGCTAACAAATCCCAGGGCGCCAAGTGTCCACTCCCCATAGGTCATGATCCTGTCCGACACCTGTGTACAAGGCTTTGGTCGGTCATTAGTCAATTAGACCAATGCCAGCCCCCTAGTCTACTTTAAACTTGCGGCCAGGTGCTATTCCCTTCGCTGGTCGGCAAAGCGCATAAGAAGCACGTACGCACGACCGCGTATACCCTTTGTGAACCCATTTTCAAAAGTACAAGCGGATGCACGACAGGCTCTGCGAGAGTGCGTTGACATGGACACCGGAATGGAATCCGCAATAGGCACCGGAGACAAGCTCGGCCGCCCGCCGCACACTGCCACTAGCCCGGCCAAGCTATCCCTGAAAGCCATGCGGTCTTCCCCTCCAGCGCACATGCAAACGCATCCCCGCGTCGGTTTGCAAAGGGGTTGGAGCTGATGTATCAATGGAGACACACGTAACCTGTCCCGCAGCTCCACGAGGACCCTTTTTGGTCACACCGGAGTGCGAGAAGGGTGAGGATCTTACAGCAGCGTTATGTGGGTATATACTGTCTTATGAAGCTGGCAGTTGGGTTTGAGTTTGATCAAAATATATTTGCTAATAAAGTTATTTATCATATCAAAATAGGGCATTTGTTTATACAGTCAGGTCCATAAGTATTGGGACATCAACACAATTCTAATATTTTTGGCTCTATACACCACCACAATGGATTTGAAATGAAATAAGCAAGATGTGCTTTAACTGCAGACTGTCAGCTTTAATTTGAGGGTATTTACATCCAAATCAGCTGAACGGTGCAGGAATTACAACAGTTTGCATATGTGCCTCCCACTTGTTAAGGGGACAAAAGTAGTGGGACAATTGGCTTCTCGGCTGTTCCATGGCCAGGTGTGTGTTATTCCCTTATTATCCCAATTACAATGAGCAGATAAAAGGTCCAGAGTTCATTTCAAGTGTGCTATATGCATTTGGAGTCTGTTGCTGTCAACTTTCAAGATGAGATCCAAAGAGCTGTCACTATCAGTGAAGCAAGTCATCATTAAGCTGAAAAAAAAAAAAAAACATCAGAGACATAGCAAAAACATTAGGTGTGGCCAAAACAACTGTTTGGAACATTCTTAAAAAGAAGGAACGCACCGGTAAGCTCAGCAACACCAAATGATCCGGAAGACCACGGAAAACAGCGAAGAATTCTTTCCCTGGTGAAGAAAACACCCTTCACAACACTTGGCCAGATCAAGAACACTCTCCAGAGGGTAGGTGTCAAAGTCAACAATGAAGAGAAGACTTCACCAGATTGAATACAGAGGGATTACCACAACATGTAAACCGTTGGTGAGCCTCAAAAACAGGAAGTCAAGATTAGAGTTTGCCAAACGACATCTAAAAAGCCTTCACAGTTCTGGAACAACATCCTATGGACAGATGAGACTAAGATCAACTTGTACCAAAGTAACAGGAAGAGAAGAGTATGGAGAAGGAAAGAAACTGCTCATGATCCTAAGCATACCACCTCATCCGTGAAGCATGGTGGTGGTAGTGTCATGGTGTGGGCATGTATGGCTGCCAATGGAACTAGTTCTCTTGTATTTATTGATGATGTGAAGTGTTTTGGGCAATATTATCTGCTCATATTCAGCCAAATGCTTCAGTACCCATTGGACGGCGCTTCACAGTGCAGATGGACAATGACCCAAAACATACTGCAAAAGCAACCAAAGAGAAAGAAGTGGAATGTTATGCAATGGCCAAGTCAATCACTTAACCTGAATCCAATTGAGCATGCATTTCACTTGCTGAAGACAAATCTGAAGGGAAAATGCCCCAAGAACATGCAGGAACTGAAGACAGTTGCAGTAGAGGCCTGGCAGAGCATCACCAGGGATGAAACACAGCGTCTGGTGATGTCTATGCATTCCAGACTTCAGGCTGCAATTAACTGCAAAGGATTTGCAACCAAGTATTATAAAATGAGAGTTTGATTTATGATTATTATTCTGTCCAATTACTTTTGGTCTCTTAACAAGTGGGAGGCACATATGCAAACTGTTGTAATTCCTACACCGTTCACCTGATTTGGATGTAAATATTTTGGACAGCAGTGGCTTCCTCTGTGGTATCCTCCCATGAAATCCATTCTTGTTTAGTGTTTTATGTATCGTAGATTCGCTAACAAGGATGTTAGCATATGCCAGAGACTTTTGTTAGTCTTTAGCTGACACTCTAGGATTCTTCTTCACCTCATTGAGCAGTCTGCGCTGTGCTCTTGCAGTCATCTTTACAGGACGGCCACTCCTAGCAGCAGTGCTGAACTTTCTCCATTTATACAGGTCCTTCTAAAAAAATTAGCATATTGTGATAAAGTTCATTATTTTCTGTAATGTACTGATAAACATTAGACTTTCATATATTTTAGATTCATTGCACACCAACTGAAGTAGTTCAAGCCTTTTATTGTTTTAATATTGATGATTTTGGCATACAGCTCATGAAAACCCAAAATTCCTATCTCAAAAAATTAGCATATCATGAAAAGGTTCTCTAAACGAGCTATTAACCTAATCATCTGAATCAACTAATTAACTCTAAACACCTGCAAAAGATTCCTGAGGCTTTTAAAAACTCCCAGCCTGGTTCATTACTCAAAACCGCAATCATGGGTAAGACTGCCGACCTGACTGCTGTCCAGAAGGCCATCATTGACACCCTCAAGCAGGGGTGTAAGATGGGGTAAGACACTGTGTAAGACACAGAAAGAAATTTCTGAACGAATAGGCTGTTCCCAGAGTGCTGTATCAAGGCACCTCAGTGGGAAGTCTGTGGGAAGGAAAAGGTGTGGCAGAAAACGCTGCACAACGAGAAGAGGTGACCGGACCCTGAGGAAGATTGTGGAGAAGGACCGATTCCAGACCTTGGGGGACCTGCGGAAGCAGTGGACTGAGTCTGGAGTAGAAACATCCAGAGCCACCGTGTACAGGCGTGTGCAGGAAATGGGCTACAGGTGCCGCATTCCCCAGGTCAAGCCACTTTTGAACCAGAAACAGCGGCAGAAGCGCCTGACCTGGGCTACAGAGAAGCAGCACTGGACTGTTGCATGTCATTCGGAAATCAAGGTGCCAGAGTCTGGAGGAAGACTGGGGAGAGGGAAATGCCAAAATGCCTGAAGTCTAGTGTCAAGTACCCACAGTCAGTGATGGTCTGGGGTGTGCCATGTCAGCTGTTGGTGTTGGTCCACTGTGTTTTATCAAGGGCAGGGTCAATGCAGCTAGCTATCAGGAGATTTTGGAGCACTTCATGCTTCCATCTGCTGAAAAGCTTTATGGAGATGAAGATTTCATTTTTCAGCACGACCTGGCACCTGCTCACAGTGCCAAAACCACTGGTAAATGGTTTACTGACCATGGTATTACTGTGCTCAATTGGCCTGCCAACTCTCCTGACCTGAACCCCATAGAGAATCTGTGGGATATTGGGAAGAGAAAGTTGAGAGACACAAGACCCAACACTCTGGATGAGCTTAAGGCCGCTATCGAAGCATCCTGGGCCTCCATAACACCTCAGCAGTGCCACAGGCTGATTGCCTCCATGCCACGCCGCATTGAAGCAGTGATTTCTGCAAAAAGATTCCCGACCAAGTATTGAGTGCATAACTGAACATAATTATTTGAAGGTTGACTTTTTTTGTATTAAAAACACTTATCTTTTATTGGTCGGATGAAATATGCAAATTTTTTTAGATAGGAAATTTGGGTTTTCATGAGCTGTATGCCAAAATCATCAATATTAAAACAATAAAAGGCTTGAACTACTTCAGTTGGTGTGTAATGAATTTAAAATATATGAAAGTCTAATGTTTATCAGTACATTACAGAAAATAATGAACTTTATCACAATATGCTAATTTTTTTAGAAGGACCTGTAGACGATTTGTCTTACCGTGGACTGATGAACAGCAAGGCTTTTGGAGATACTTTTATAACCCTTTCCAGCTTTATGCAAGTCAACAATTCTTAATCGTAGGTCTTCTGAGAGCTCTTTTGTGCGAGGCATTATTCACATCCTGCAATGCTTCTTGTGAAAAGCAAACGCAGAACTGGTGTGTGTTTTTTATAGGGCAGGGCAGCTGTAACCAACACCTCCAATCTCATCTCATTGATTGGACTCCAGTTGGCTTACACCTCACTCCAATTAGCTGAACTGTGAATGTTTACATGGTGTGTTCATTAAAAACATGGTAACATTTAATTCTTTGTGTGTTATTAGTTTAAGCAGACTGTGATTGTCTATTGTTGTGACTTAGATGAAGATCAGATCACATTTTATGACCAATTTGTGCAGAAATCCATATCATTCCAAAGGGTTCACATACTTTTTCTTGCAACTGTAAGTATCATGACATATACAGTGGCGCCCAGGGATCTCACTACACTTACTATTATCCCTGGGCACCGCTCCGTTCTCCCGTTATGTCCTCCGGTATGTTCGGGGAATTGGTTATAGTAGGCGGAGACTTAAAGGACTTGGTTATAGTAGGCGGAGTCTGCCCTTGTTCTGCTGGGCGTCTCCTTCTCCTAGGCTGTAGCGCTGGCCAATCGCAGCGCAGAGCTCACAGCCTGGGAGGTTTATTCTCCCAGGCTGTGAGCTCTGCGATGCGATTGGCCAGCGCTACAGCTTAGGAGAAGGAGATGCCCAGCAGAACAAGGGCAGTCTCCTCCTACTATAACCAAGTCCCCTAAGTCTCTGCCTACTATAACCAATTCCCCGAACATACCGGAGGACATAAAGGGAGAAAGGAGCGGCGCCCAGGGATAATAGTAAGTGCAGTGAGATCCCTGGGTGCCGCTGTACGGTATATGTCATGATACTTAGTTTACAATGTTTGGACCAATGAAAGGTCCTCTTTAAAGCACTTATTGTTTGTTTCCTTTCAAATCCATTGTGGCTGTGTATAGAGGAAAAAAATGTTAGAATTGTGTCCATGCCTCAATATTTATGGACCTGACTGTTTATAACCTTTGAATATAGTGCTATGAGAGTGTCGTTATGTTCTGTTTTCCCTATCTTATGAAGCTGGTAAGAGTAAGTAAATTTCCCTTAGAAATTAGCTTACTTGCCTAGCCTAGCCCTTCTCCCACACTGTTCTCAGCTCGGTGTGAGGCTCGACAAGCATTTTATAAATAGCCACTAAAAGGAAGAAACTTTCATGTATCGAGTTAGATGCAATTTTTACATTATTATTGGAACAAATCTCGGAAACTTCAAGTGAATTTGGCTAAGAGTACAAAGCAGACAAAAACAACATCAAAGGGAAAGTTAAGAGAGACGATTTATAAACATTTTTAAAGATTCTTAGGAATATGATTACTATTGTTAACAGCAGAAACCAATACAGTATGTCAGACTCAAACCAGTTTCTATTTCCTTTAGCTTAACCAATATATAAGAAGAGTTAATTTTACAACTTCTGCTGGAGATTCTATTCAACTTGATGAAAAAGGAAATTTTATGGCAAAGTTTGATCTGGTAAATTATCATGTATATAGTAACCGTACTGTGGGGAAGCAAAGAGTTGGTTATTTCCATGAAGACAATGGTCATCATCGGTTTCCTATAAATGAGAGCTCAATTGTTTGGAATCCAAAATTTCTCCAGGTGAATTTAGTGTCTGACTTTATTATACATTGTCAAGTGTCTCCCATTTACTCGAATTATAAAAAGATAAAATATACAGCACATTATATTTTTTCATACTTTTTTTCAGGATCTCCATAGAAATGTAATCGAGTAGACTTTTCTATACAGAAAAAATGTATGTGTAAAAGGCCAGCCCAACATAGGCCAAAAGAGCACTTTTAGTTGCCTCAAACAGATGTATGGCACCCTATGAATTTGGCTCAAAAGAAAAGTCAATAGAGCCTTATAATTAAAGGCTATGTGTATCTTTGGGGCAATTTTTTATGATTGCATTTTGCTAAATTTTGGCTCAAAATCATTTTTTTTAATTGGTCTTTATCAAAAATATTGAGCTGTTCTGTCAAAGAGTTAACTGCTATAATGAGTGTTTATAAGTTTAGAAATAAGGAGACGTCAGCTGAGCTGCTTGATGGAACTTGGGAAACTCAAGGCTGCACAGAGACAGTGGTTAATTTTTTTTTAAATAAAGACCAATTCAAAAAAATTGTTTGTTCAAAATGAGTACAATGCAATAATAAAAAAGAAAAAAATGACTAAATGTCTCCAAAGGTGTACAGAGCCATTAAGGTAGGAGGATGAAGTTTAAAGGGGTTTACTTTGGTATAAAATTCATTACCTAATAACTTGTCAATATGCAATCAGTTGGGGTTTCACTCCTAGCTATCAGAGGTTAGCACTACAACCTCTTGCTAGTCCAGTGACAACATTTTCATGATTTATGGATAATGTAAGTATATATGGATGGCACACACTATATCTGGAACAGTGTATAAGAATAGCCGGTAATTACTCAACGGTAATTCTGTTTCCTCATGGTCACGACAGCACCACTAGAGAGAGATGGATTTCTCCCCCAGGGACAGGAAACTTAGAGCACAAAAGGAAGCACTTCCGTCCCATACATAAGTGAATTACAGAGATCTAGGAAGCCTTCCAGTTAGTAAGCATCTGAAATAATTTATACAACTTAACAACAAAAGAACATAGCTAAACACTTTTTTTTTTTGCCACACCCGTGAACACCAATTGTGCACAACCAAGATAGAATGGTGGGAAGCCCCGTGGTACTGTCGTGACCATGAGGAAACAGAATTACCGGTGAGTAATTACCGGCTTTCCCCCATGTCGTGACAGCACCACCAGAGAGAATACCAGAGAAGAAATTAGGGTGGGACCACAGCCTGAAGCACCTTACGGCCAAAAGCTAAGGAAGAAAAGGAACCCACATCCAGTCTATAGTGATGGAAAAAGGTGTGTGGAGACGACCAAGTAGCCGTCCTACAAATCTGGTCAATGGAGGCACCTCTCCTTTCCGCCCAGGAAGATGCCACCGCTCGAGTAGAATGGGCCTTCAGATTATCCGGAGGAGACAAACCTGCAAAAATATAAGCAGTAGACATGCCCTGCCTGATCCCCTCTTACTTTTTCCCCTTTATTTGGCCCTGACACCTGAATAAAGAGTCTATCAGACTTCCTGAAGCCCTTAGTCCTGTCTATGTACTTCAGAAAACATCTATGTACTGTACATCCAACATATGAAAACGCCTTTCTCCCTCAGAAGAGGGATTAGAACAGAGGGAGGGCAGCACCACCTCCCAGGACATATGAAAAGCGGAGACAACTTTGGGCAGAAATGCTGGATCCGGTTTAAAGATTATTCTGTCTTCTAGGATCTGAGTATAGGGCTCTCTGACAGATAAGGCTGCTAACTCTCCTATCCTAGGAGCCGATGTTATTGTGACCAAGAGGGTGGTCTTCTGAACTAGTAGTCTGAGAGGAACATCAGATAAAAGCTCAAAGGGACCTACACATAAGGACTGAAGAACCACTGAAAGGTCCCAAGACGGCGATCGTATCGGTACGGATAACTGTAGTCTCTTTACTGACTTAAGGAATCTGATGATCCAGGGATGAGCCGCAATCTTGTGGCGAAACAAAGCCCCTAAGGCAGAAACCTGAACTTTGAGAGTGGCCACCCTCAAACCCTTCTCTAGACATTTCTGAAGAAAATCCAAAATGTCCGCCAGGCTGGGTTTTCCTGGGTCAAAGGAAGCAAGGTTAATCGTGGAAAGAAATTTTCTCCAGATCCTCTATAAATCTTATATGTAACCTCTTTTCTTCTGGCTTGCAAAGTGGAGATGCATCAGACAACCATTTAGCTTTTAAAGTTAACCTCTCAAAAGCAAAGCCATCAAATGGAGATTGAGCACCTCCGGATGACATACTGGGCCCTGTAAGAGTAGATTGGGAAGCTCCGGAAGGACCCAGGGATCCCCCAGTGACATGGCTCTTAGACCAGGAGAACCAAGCCTTCCAAGGCCAAAAGGGAGCCACCAGGATTACTTTTGCCCTTTCTTCTTTTATCTTCTTGATGACCCTGGGGACAAGCACCAGCGGTTGAAAAGTGTACGCTAGGTCCCAATTTATTTTTGAGATAAAGCGTCTACTGCTACAGGTCTGTCCACCGGAGATAGGGAGTAGAATCTGATGACCTGTCTGTTTACCCTTGTAGCAAAAATATCTACCTGAGGCTTGCCCCATAAGGCCGAGATCTTCCGGAACACTTCTGGATTTAACTTCCATTCTTCTTGACGAATCCGGTGTCTGCTGAGATAGTCTGCTCTCAGGTTTAGGTCTCCTCTTAAGTGAGATTCACTATTAAACTTAGTTGAGATTCTGCCAGAGAGAGAAACTGAAAAGACATTGACTTTAGACTTGCACATCTGGTAGTTATTTGTCTGTTGATCAGGGACACAGTAGTGGTATTATCGGACAATATATTTACATATTTACCCGTGATAGAAGGGGCTAAGTATGAAGGGCCTTAAGAACTGCAAGAGTCTCCTTGTAATTTGAGGATCTAAACTAAGGAAGAGATAACATCTTTAGACAACTTAATCTTCCTATCCAGGTCTGACTGAGAACCACCCCAGGAATCTAATAGCTGTAATTGTAAACACCTAGAATGCAGCTGACCCCATGGAACTGCATATCAACTTTTATGGATCAGTGGCCTGAATGTCTTTCCATAGTGAATGTGAACTTTAATTGTGTTAATCCAGAGAAGGATAGGATTTCCATGGCGGGCAATATGTATACCTCGCCTCAAGGGTCCCACTCGGCACGGTTTTGCCAGGAATCAAGGTTTTTGGATGTATGGGGATATTTGGGGAAGTGGAAAAGAACATTTTTCTGTGTAAGTAAATCTGGGAATTTTTGTCCAGGATAGATTTGCCCCTGATAAATAAAAAATTATTTGAAAGATGTTAAACAAATGAAATATGAAGCTAGGGCTTTATCGGACCATGCACTCTTCACTATTGAGGTATGTATGGTGGATAATAACCCCAGTATAAGACCCCCATTTATATTGAACCCTCATTGGATTTCCATAATGGATAACCATGAATTGATTAAACAGGAGATAGAGGTTTTTGGGGATAGCAACTACAACTCGGCAAGGACCCATTTTGTATGGGATGCATTCAAGGCCTTTATGAGGGGGGTGTTTATTAGTAATATTTCTAATTTAAGAAAAATATACAGTATGAAAGTTGAGGTCAAAGATAACTATATGGCGACCAGACCTATTTACGCCCCAAAATTAATGTAGCAAATGTACTGATCCCCTGGGGGACAGAGGGGTAAGACTTAACGTTTAATAAAGTAGTATCTAAAATAAATGGACACTAGAGGATGAGCCTCTGTAACAAACAACATAGAAGACAGCCATAAGGCATTGACTGAACATATATGCACAGTATGGCAAAAGATGGTATAAAAGAAATCGGAACGTTCTCACCCAATTGTAGATAAAAGGTTCTCTCAGCGGTTGTTAAGGATGGAGACGGACCCGTAGTAGTTAGTAGCCATACTGGAGGGAGATAGGCAGGTGTGCCCCTTCACATAGGTGGGTGACAGGGTAAATTGACCCTAGACAGCCCTAAGGATGGGACAGCCCTACCTATCTACACGAGGAACTTGCCCTGCAAGGAGTGTCCCCGTCCGGATACCTGACCCTGTGGGGGCAGAAACCCCAATAAACCCTAAAAAAAGAGAAAGAGAAATGTTTTGCTCCCTACGTGTCACGTTTCAATTCGTGAAATAAAATCATCAGGGGAGAAAGATTTGGTTGTCACAGGACTATGGAGGGGGCCTGTGCGACCAAGGCAAAATGAGGTGATATAAAAAAAGAAAGAAAAGGGGGTTGTATGGCTCAATGTCCACAATTTCGAATGGATGTGTGTATATAGCCAGTCAGGCTAGTAAACACAGGACATAACCATACCAACAAACTTCTATCACACAATATATATAGGTGCACCTGTGGGTACAATCTATAATGGACAGAGAAGAAGCCTCAGGATAATCAATTCGGGGGGGGGGGGGGCTGTCAGATGGTGATTTTGCTCAAAATACTCTATGTCCTTAGGAATTCCCCAGTATGGATTGAAGATAAGTTATTTAAATTAATTGAGAGAATTATTAATGATTTACTCCGGGGGAGAAAGCGAGTAAGGCTTAAATTGGAATACTTCTACAAGCCCATGGAACATTGAGGGCTCAACCTTCCCTGTTTCAAGGGCTATTTTTTAGCTTCTCAGTTATGGTTATTTTGTGAATGAGAGAAAGGCCCTCTCTGTAGAACCTTGGTGAGGAGATCTCCGCATTACACTATGTTAACTTTATTGGAATCTGGCTAATTAATTAATCTCCAACAGGACTATAGTCTGTCTGCGAAGCTATTTACTAAGTCCTGGAGTACTATTAAAGATTGGTTGGGAAAAAAGGGATCCCTTTGTTGTACACACCTTTAGTATAATTATCATTTAGATGAACTGGCTGGGGATTAGTACTGGCAAAAATATAATATTTTGCATGTTGCCCAGGTGGTTAAGTATAGGGTTACACTCCCGTTTTTGGAGTTAGCACAAAGAGAAAATATACTTAATCTCTCTTGGTTTAGGTATTTTCAGTTGCGTTCTGCACTCTCTAGTATAAAGTGAAAACTTTTTTTTCAGATAGACACTTCCACTTTTTGAACGATTTGATAAAAGGTTAAGATTTCTCAACTTTATAAATGTTTACTTAAAGCAAGATTCAATAATATACGTTCTCCCGGATAAAAGTCCTGGGGAATCGATTGCCCAATGATTCAATTAAATGATTGGATTGGATTGAATTTTGGATTAGTGTCTGGTTTTGGTTCAATTTAATATTTTGCATAGAATTTATATTCCACCTGTATGGCTTAATTAATGTGGTTTAAGAAACACTTCTGATTATTTACACATGTTTTGGACTTGTATAAAACTAATAGAATACTGGAGGACAATTCGTAACTTTATCAGCCAAAAATTGGAAGTGGTGATTCCATTTACGGTGGAATGCTGGCTACTGAGTGACCTATCCAAGGTATATTGCCATAAATACAAAAGGATTATTTTGACCAAAATAATGTTTTTGGCGAGACTTTTGATTGCACGGGCTTGGTTTTCATCTAATACTCCAAGTATAAACTTATTGTTAAACCTCGTGAACAAGATCAAAAGATATATAAATATTTTATATAAACAGAAAATATTTTATATAAATTATATAAGAAATTCTGAGGAAAAATGGATTAGGGTATGGGGAGCCTGGAAGTTTTAAGTTTTCCTGCCTCCATCTCCCCAATATCCCTTCCCGTCTTGTTGACGGGGGGATGAGAGATGCATCGCAAAGAGAGGGGAGCTGGTTAGGGATTCAGGGAGTAAAGGTTAAAAGGGGAAAATAGAATTATTAATGTTGATGTTCTATATTGTATTGAAATTTATTGTTTGATTTTCTAATAAAAATAATAATAATAATTTAAAAAAGTTTTTGTTTTTTTCAAACTATAGCTTTGATAGCTTTAATTTTTCTAAGAATTGCAAACTTACACCAAAATAAATCATTAAAATGGGTTCCCTATTTCATATTGGTTATTTTGATATATAATATGTATAGTTTTGTAGGAACTGGGGAACTATAGCAATCATTTTGGTGTGAATATTTTTTCTTATATTATTTTTTAGGTGCATAATGTCCTCTAACAGGTCATTAAAAGACCTCTGAGGGAAACTGCCACTCTCAAATTTTAACTGTAACATGGGCATCCAAAGTTAAAGTGGGAAACAGCCCCATGTGTAGGGCTTTGAACACAAGCAGAACAGATCAGGGTCCCTACAGCTCTGCTATACCTGGTCCACCCAGAGATCACTTGATCGCCAAGCTGCTTCTTTTATTCACTGCATAGCACTCATGCAGTGTTATGCAACAAGAAAGGGAGAAGGCAGAAGTGGTAATAACCCTCTTCTGTCTTCTCCGCAGGGTCCCTGGTTGCCCCTGACTTTTACAGTGATCAGGATTAAAGGCCAGGACCAAGCACGGTACTTGTATGGCACCTGGTTGTTATGGAGTTAAAGTAAAACAGCAAAACAGAAATAACTGTTTAGATATAGAATTTGTAAAATATCAAAACCTTGAGAGCCAAAATACAAGCATTAAATATATGACTATTTCAGACACCGCGCTCCGCCTGTAGTGAGAGTTGTCTGCCCGGACACAGGAAAGTCCCACTGGAAGAAAAACAGAAATGCTGCTACTACTGTGCCCCCTGTGCAGAAGGCGAGATCTCCAACCAGACTGGTGAGTTAGGCCAAAAGTGCATGAAGATAACCCTTTGTATGCAAATACAGATCTACAATACATTAGCACCAACCATAAGACATTCATAGTTATGTTTTATTGCTAGAAACAGATGAGTATTAAGATGAGATTAGTGGCGTTTATGTTTTTTAATTTCTACTCTTCCTGGTGTTTAATATAGATGATGAATAGAGAAATCGAGATTATTTTCAATACAGGGCGTTTTTGACTGAAAAGAGATAAAAGTAGAAATCAGAGACGACCAAATCAAATATAAAATAATAAATTGCATCCAAATTAGAATTTTTGTAGATTCGATCAGGCAAAAAAAAAAAAGGACAAGAGAAAAGTCCTAGGAGACCACAGAGTGTCATACTCAAATTTTAAGGAAACACTTTCAATTCAGGTAGAATGGATTCAGGTGTGAATCGAATCTGCCAACTGATTCATTAGATTCAGACCCTGATACGGCAGTGGGTGGGAAACCACTGTGTCAACCCTCAGATTTGACTTTGGAAAAATTGCTTCATGTTGATGATACTGAACTGTTTGCTCTTGTTTCTGTTGCTCTTGGCAGCGGACATGTCGGGAGGTGGGTGACTCAGCAGAGGCGGAGATGGATTTCCTTGTGAGAGACAAGCGCAGCAGGCGTCTGCTTGCTGAAAGCTGTGGCAAGCTGAAATGGCAGTAAAAAACTAACAAAAAAAAAACAATATTCACCTTACCCATTTGCATGCAAAGAGGCCATCACGGCCATCTTGATTGCAGAAACTGCGTAAAATTCTTCAATCAAGATGGTCACGATGGCCTCTTTGCGCAAATGGATAAGGTACGTTTTTATTTATTTTTTACCCTGATTAACCCCTGAAATACCTAAATTGGAGCCTCAGATGCCACAACCAGCAATGAATCATTGTCGATCATTGCGATTGCTACATACAAAGAAATGCGCCACAAATCAAATTTCTTTGTGACATTCGGTGAAGAAGCTGAATCTTTGCTCATATCAAATCCTGGTTATAAAACTATTTGTCCTTCCTTTCAAAAACATTCCACCTTTGCTCTTTGATAGATTAATTCCAAAAAGCATGGCTATTTAGTAATCATCTGATTGTTTCATGTGAATGATACGTCATTATTAGGGATGAGCGAACCCGAACTGTATAGTTCGGGTTCGCACCGAATTTTGGGGTGTCCGTGACACGGACCCGAACCCGATCATTTTTGTAAAAGTCCGGGTTCGGGTTCGGTGTTCATCGCTTTCTTGGCGCTTTTTGAAAGGCTGCAAAGCAGCCAATCAACAAGCGTCATACTACTTGCCCCAAGAGGCCGTCACAGCCATGCCTACTATTGGCATGGCTGTGATTGGCCAGTGCAGCATGTGACCCAGCCTCTATTTAAGCTGGAGTCACGTAGCGCCGCACGTCACTCTGCTCTGATCAGTGTAGGGAGAGGTTGCAGCTGCGACGTTAGGGCGAGATTAGGCAGTGATTAACTCCTCCAAAAGACTTCATTCAGTGATCGATCTGCAGCTGTGGATCATTGAACTGCTGCTATTCAATTGCTCACTGTTTTTAGGCTGCCCAGAGCGTTTTTCATTCACTTTTTTCTGGGTTGATCGGCGGCCATTTTGTGTCTTGTGGTGTGCCAGCACAAGCTGCCACCAAGTACATTTAACCCTCAATAGTGTGGTTATTTTTTGGCTATATCCTACATCAGGGTGAAGCTGGAACACCAAGTGCATTTAACCATCAATAGTGTGTTTTTTTTTTGGCCATATACTACATCAGGGGCAAGCTGTCACCAAGTGCATTTAACCCTCAATAGTGTGGTTGTTTTTTGGCTATATCCTACATCGGTCAAGCTGTCACGCCAAGTGCATTTAACCATCAATAGTGTGGTTATTTTTTGGCCATATACTACATCAGGGGCAAGCTGAGCCTGTCACCAAGTGCATTTAACCCTCAATAGTGTGGTTGTTTTTGGCTATATCCTACATCAGGGTCAAGCTGTCACACCAAGTGCATTTAAACATCAATAGTGTGGTTATTTTTTGTCCATATCCCAGTCTAATTCTGTCTGTAAATGAATACCTGTCACCCTGCGCCTAAAGAATAGGCCTCAAATTTATAGTCAGCTAAATCTGTGGTTATTGCTGTGGCTGTATTAGTGTAATACGGTACCTAAATAGATAGCCAGATAGTGTTAGGTGTCTGTAAAAAAAGGCCTGAATTTGTATTCAATACATTGGGCCAAATAATATTTTCCTTATTGTGGTGAACGGTAACAATGAGGAAAACATCTAGTAAGGGACGCGGACGCGGACATGGTCGTGGTGGTGTTATTGGACCCTCTGGTGCTGGGAGAGGACGTGGCCGTTCTGCCACAGCCACACGTCCTAGTGTACCAACTACCTCAGGTCCCAGTAGCCGCCATAATTTACAGCGATATTTGGTGGGGCCCAATGCCGTTCTAAGGATGGTAAGGCCTGAGCAGGGTGGCTGACAGTGGATTCAGCACGTTCAAATTATCTCCCACCCAGTCTTCTGCAGAAAGCGCACAGATGGCGCCTGAAAACCAAGCCCATCAGTCTGTCACATCACCCCCATGCATACCAGGGAAACTGTCTGAGCCTCAAGTTATGCAGCAGTCTCTTATGCTGTTTGAAGACTCCGCTGGCAGGGTTTCCCAAGGGCATCCACCTAGCCCTTCCCCAGCGGTGGAAGACATAGAATGCACTGACGCACAACCACTTATGTTTCCTGATGATGAGGACATGGGAATACCACCTCAGCACGTCTCTGATGATGACGAAACACAGGTGCCAACTGCTGCGTCTTTCTGCAGTGTGCAGACTGAACAGGAGGTCAGGGATCAAGACTGGGTGGAAGACGATGCAGGGGACGATGAGGTCCTAGACCCCACATGGAATGAAGGTCGTGCCACTGGCTTTCACAGTTCGGAGGAAGAGGCAGTGGTGAGACCGAGCCAACAGCGTAGCAAAAGAGGGAGCAGTGGGCAAAAGCAGAACACCCGCCGCCAAGAGACTCCGCCTGCTACTCACCACCGCCATCTGGGACCGAGCACCCCAAAGGCAGCTTCAAGGAGTTCCCTGGCATGGCACTTCTTCAAACAATGTGCTGACGACAAGACCCGAGTGGTTTGCACGCTGTGCCATCAGAGCCTGAAGCGAGGCATTAACGTTCTGAACCTTAGCACAACCTGCATGACCAGGCACCTGCATGCAAAGCATGGACTGCAGTGGAGTAAACACCTTAAAAACAAGGAAGTCACTCAGGCTCCCCCTGCTACCTCTTCTGCTGCTGCCGCCTCGCCCTCTTCTGCTGCTGCCGCCTCGGCCTCTTCCTCCGCCTCTGGAGGAACGTTGGCACCTGCCGCCCAGCAAACAGGGCATGTACCACCAACACCACCACCTCCGTCACCAAGCATCTCAACCATGTCACACGGCAGCGTTCAGCTCTCCATCTCACAAACATTTGAGAGAAAGCGTAAATTCCCACCTAGCCACCATCGATCCCTGGCCCTGAATGCCAGCATTTCTAAACTACTGGCCTATGAAATGCTGTCATTTAGGCTGGTGGACACAGACAGCTTCAAACAGCTCATGTCGCTTGCTGTCCCACAGTATGTTGTTCCCAGCCGGCACTACTTCTCCAAGAGAGCCGTGCCCTCCCTGCACAACCAAGTATCCGATAAAATCAAGTGTGCACTGCGCAACGCAATTTGTGGCAAGGTCCACCTGACCACAGATACGTGGACCAGTAAGCACGGCCAGGGACGCTATATCTCCCTAACTGCACACTGGGTAAATATAGTGGCGGCTGGGCCCCAGGCGGAGAGCTGTTTGGCGCACGTCCTTCCGCCACCAAGGATCGCAGGGCAACATTCTTTGCCTCCTGTTGCCACCTCCTCCTACTCAGCTTCCTCCTCCTCTTCTTCCACCTGCTCATCCAGTCAGCCACACACCTTCACCATCAACTTCAGCACAGCCCGGGGTAAACGTCAGCAGGCCATTCTGAAACTCATATGTTTGGGGGACATGCCCCACACCGCACAGGAGTTGTGGCGGGGTATAGAACAACAGACCGACGAGTGGTTGCTGCCGGTGAGCCTCAAGCCCGGCCTGGTGGTGTGCGATAATGGGCGAAATCTCGTTGCAGCTCTGTGACTAGCCGGTTTGACGCACATCCCTTGCCTGGCGCATGTGCTGAATTTGGTGGTGCAGAATTTCACTCACAACTACCCCGACATGTCAGAGCTGCTGCATAAAGTGCGGGCCGTCTGTTCGCACTTCCCAGCGTTCACATGCTGCCGCTGCTCGCCTGTCTGCGCTACAGCTTAACTTCGGCCTTCCCGCTCACCGCCTCATATGCTACGTGCCCACCAGGTGGAACTCCACCTTGCACATGCTGGACAGACTGTGCGAGCAGCAGCAGGCCATAGTGGAGTTTCAGCTGCAGCACGCACGGGTCAGTCGCACTGCGGAACGGCACCACTTCACCACCAATGACTGGGCCTCCATGCGAGACCTGTGTGCCCTGTTGCGCTGTTTCGAGTACTCCACCAACATGGCCAGTGGCGATGACGCCGTTATCAGCGTTACAATACCACTTCTATGTCTCCTTGAGAAAACACTTAGGGCGATGATGGAAGAGGAGGTGGCCCAGGAGGAGGAGGAGGAGGAAGAGGGGTAATTTTTAGCACTTTCAGGCCAGTCTCTTCGAAGTGACTCAGATGGAGGTTTTTTGCAACAGCAGAGGCCAGGTACCAGTGTGGCCAGCCAGGGCCCACTACTGGAGGACGAGGATGAGGAGGAGGTGGATGAGGATAAAGCATGGTCACAGCGGGGTGGCACCCAACGCAGCTCGGGCCCATCACTGGTGCGTGGCTGGGGGGAAACTCAGGACGATGACGATACGCCTCCCACAGAGGACAGCCTGTCCTTACCTCTGGGCAGCCTGGCACACATGAGCGACTACATGCTGCAGTGCCTGCGCAACGACAGCAGAGTTGCCCACATTTTAACGTGTGCGGACTACTGGGTTGCCACCCTGCTGGATCCACGGTACAAAGACAATGTGCCCACCTTACTTCCTGCACTGGAGCGTGATAGGAAGATGCGCGAGTACAAGCGCACGTTGGTAGACGCGCTACTGAGAGCATTCCCAAATGTCACAGGGGAACAAGTGGAAGCCCAAGGCCAAGGCAGAGGAGGAGCAAGAGGTCGCCAAGGCAGCTGTGTCACGGCCAGCTCCTCTGAGGGCAGGGTTAGCATGGCAGAGATGTGGAAAAGTTTTGTCAACACGCCACAGCTAACTGCACCACCACCTGATACGCAACGTGTTAGCATGAGGCAACATTTCACTAACATGATGGAACAGTACGTGTGCACACCCCTCCACGTACTGACTGATGGTTCGGCCCCATTCAACTTCTGGGTCTCTAAATTGTCCACGTGGCCAGAGCTAGCCTTTTATGCCTTGGAGGTGCTGGCCTGCCCGGCGGCCAGCGTTTTGTCTGAACGTGTATTCAGCACGGCAGGGGGCGTCATTACAGACAAATGCAGCCGCCTGTCTACAGCCAATGTGGACAAGCTGACGTTCATAAAAATGAACCAGGCATGGATCCCACAGGACCTGTCCATCCCTTGTGCAGATTAGACATTAACTACCTCCCCTTAACCATATATTATTGTACTCCAGGGCACTTCCTCATTCAATCCTATTTTTATTTTCATTTTACCATTATATTGCGGGGCAACCCAAAGTTGAATGAACCTCTCCTCTGTCTGGGTGCCGGGGCCTAAATATCTGACAATGGACTGTTACAGTGGTGGGTGACGTGAAGCCTGATTCTCTGCTATGACATGAAGACTGATTCTCTGCTGACATGAAGCCAGATTCTCTGTTACGGGACCTCTCTCCTCTGCCTGGGTGCCTGGGCCTAAATATCTGACAATGGACTGTTACAGTGTTGGGTGACGTGAAGCATGATTCTCTGCTATGATATGAAGACTGATTCTCTGCTGACATGAAGCCAGATTCTCTGTTACGGGACCTTTCTCCTCTGCCTGGGTGCCGGGGCCTAAATTTATGACAATGGACTGTTCCAGTGTTGGGTGACGTGAAGCATGATTCTCTGCTATGATATGAAGACTGATTCTCTGCTGACATGAAGCCAGATTCTCTGTTACGGGACCTCTCTCCTCTGCCTGGGTGCCTGGGCCTAAATATCTGACAATGGACTGTACCAGTGTTGGGTGACGTGAAGCATGATTATCTGCTATGATATGAAGATTGATTCTCTGCTGACATGAAGCCAGATTCTCTGTTACGGGACCTCTCTCCTCTGCCTGGGTGCCGGGGCCTAAATTTATGACAATGGACTGTTACAGTGGTGGCTGATGTGAAGCATGATTCTCTGCTATGATATAAGGACTGATTCTCTGCTGACATGAAGCTAGATTCTCTGTTACAGGACCTCTCTCCTCTGCCTGGGTGCCTGGGCCTAAATATCTGACAATGGACTGTTCCAGTTTTGGGTGACGTGGAGCATGATTCTCTGCTATGATTTGAAGACTGATTCTCTGCTGACATGAAGCCAGATTCTCTGCTACGGGACCTCTCTCCTCTGCCTGGGTGCCTGGGCCTAAATATCTGACAATGGACTGTTACAGTGTTGGGTGACGTGAAGCATGATTCTCTGCTATGATATAAGGACTGATTCTCTGCTGACATGAAGCTAGATTCTCTGTTACGGGACCTCTCTCCTCTGCCTGGGTGCCTGGGCCTAAATATCTGACAATGGACTGTTCCAGTGTTGGGTGACGTGAAGCATGATTCTCTGCTATGATATGAAGACTGATTCTCTGCTGACATGAAGCCAGATTCTCTGTTACGGGACCTCTCTCCTCTGCCTGGGTGCCTGGGCCTAAATATCTGACAATGGACTGTTACAGTGTTGGGTGACGTGAAGCCTGATTCTCTGCTATGACATGAAGACTGATTCTTTGCTGACATGAAGCCAGATTCTCTGTTACGGGACCTTTCTCCTCTGCCTGGGTGCCGGGGCCTAAATATATGACAATGGACTGTTACAGTAGTGGGTGACCAGATTCTCTGCTATGGGACCTCTCTCCAATTGATATTGGTTAATTTTTATTTATTTTATTTTTATTTTTATTCATTTCCCTATCCACATTTGTTTGCAGGGGATTTACCTACATGTTGGTGCCTTTTGCAGCCCTCTAGCCCTTTCCTGGGCTGTTTTACAGCCTTTTTAGTGCCGAAAAGTTCGGGTCCCCATTGACTTCAACATTTCCGGGAAGTTCGGCCGAACTTCTCGAACCCGAACATCCAGGTGTTCGCTCAACTCTAGTCATTATCTAAACAAGCAAGCATACAGCTTGCCATGCTTGCCAGTGTGCCCGAGGATCCAGTATTTCTGAAATGCCTCCAACTAATATGATCGTTCATCATGGCCAGTTTCATCATCATCATACTCATCATCAGTCTCATCCTCCTACCCAAGCAACTCTTCCTCCTTTGAGTGCCTGCCATTAACTTCTGAAAGTCAGCAAAATCCAAAATCCCCTCCTTCCCCTTCCCCGTCTGCTCAGTTGTGGCAGACGGGGAAAGTTCCCATGGCAACAGTACGCCTTCTCAGGCATCCTGCTGTCCATGGTGCTGAACAGATCTATGCTAAAGGAATAGATCTGTTCAGACAGTGTAAGTAAAATACAGGACAATACTCTATATGGTGTATTGTACTGTATTATACAGACATCAGGCCCACTGGATCTTCAAAAACCAAGTGGGTCTGGGTCCAAAAAAAAAAAAAAAGTTAAAAAAATAAAGATAATAAAAACACATTTATCACTGAATAAAAATGTAAAAAATAAAATACACTACACATATTAGGTATCGCCGCGTCCGTAACGACCTGATCTATAAAACGGTCATGTTACTTTCCCCACGCGGTGAACGCCATAAAAATAAAAAATAAAAACTATCAGGAAATTGAAATTTTGCCCACCTTACTTTCCAAAAAAGGTAATAAAAGTGATCAAAAGAGTCGCATGTACGCCGAAATAGTACCAATCAAACCGTCACCTCATCCCACAAAAAATGAGCACCTAAATGAGACAATGGCCCAAAAATTAAAAAAAACTATGGGGACACTGTAACATGATTTTTTTTTTTGTTTCAAAAATGATATTATTGTGTAAAACTTACATAAATAAAAATAAAAATATACATATTAGGTATCGCCACGTCCGTATCGACCAGCTCTATAATAATATCGCATGAGCTAACACCTCAGATGAACACCGTAAAAAAAAAAAACTGTGCTGAATAAAAAAAAATTGTCACCTTACATCACAAAAAGTGTAATAGCAAGCGATCAAAAAGTCATATGCACCCCAAAACGCCAATCAAACCGTCATCTCATCCCACAAAAAATGAGACCCTACTTTAGATAATCGCCCAAAAACTATGGCTATCAGACTATGGAAACACTAAAACATATTTTTTTTGTTTCAAAAATGAAATCATTGTGTAAAACTTACATAAATATAATAATTGTATACATATTAGGAATCGCCGCATCCGTGACAAAATGCTCTATAAAAATAGCACATGATCTAACCTATCAGATGAATATTTAAAATAACAGAAAAAAACGGTGCCAAAAAAGCTATTTCTTGTTACCTTGCCTCACAGAAAGTGTAATATAGCGCAACCAAAAATCATATGTACCCTAAACTAGTACCACCAAAACTTACACCTTATCCTGTAGTTTCTAAAATGGGGTCACTTTTTTGGAGTTTCTACTCTAGGGGTGCATCAGGGGGGCTTCAAATGGGACATGGTGTCCAAAAAAACTGTCTAGCAAAATCTGCCTTCCAAAAACCGTATGCATTCCTTTCCTTCTGCACCCTGCTATGTGCCCGTACAGCAGTTTACGACCACATATGGGGTGTTTCTGTAAACTACAGAATCCGGGCCATAAATATTGAGTCTCGTTTGGCTGTTAACCCTTGCTTTGTAACTGGAAAAAAAATAGTAAAATGGAAAATTTGCCCAAAAATTGAAATTCTGAAATTTCATCTCTATTTGCCAATAACTCTTGTGGAACACCTAAAGTTTTAACAACGTTTGTAAAATCAGTTTTGAATACCTTGAGGGGTGTAGTTTCTTAGATAGAGTAACTTTTATGGAGTTTCTACTCTAGGGGTGCATCAGGGGGGCTTCAAATGGTACATGGTGTCAAGAAACCAGTCCAGCAAAATCTGCCTTCCAAAAACCGTATGGCATTCTTTTCCTTCTGCACCCTGCCGTGTGCCCGTACAGCGATTTACAACCACGTATGGGGTGTTTCTGTAAACTACAGAATCAGGGCCATAAATATTGAGTCTCGTTTGGCTGTTAACCCTTGCTTTGTAACTGGAAAAAAATTATTAAAATAGAAAATCTGCCAAAAAAGTAAAATTTTGAAATTGTATCTCTATTTTCCATTAATTCTTGTGGAACACCTAAAGGGTTAACAAAGTTTGTAAAAATCATTTTTGAATACCTTGAGGGGTGTAGTTTCTAGAATGGTGTCATTTTTGGGTGGTTTCTATTATATAAGCCTCACAAAGTGACTTCAGACCTGAACTGGTCCCTAAAAATTGGGTTTTTGAAAAGTTCAGAACAATTTCAAGATTTCCTTCCAAACTTGTAAGCCTTGTAACATCCCCAAAATATTAAATATCATTCCCAAAATGATGCAAACTTGAAGTAGACATATGGGGAATGTAAAGTAATAACTATGTTTGGAGGCATTACTATGTATTATAGAAGTAGAGAAATTGAAACTTGGAGATTTGCAATTTTTTAAAATTTTTTGGTAACTTTGGTATTTTTTTTATAAATAAAAAATAATTTTTTTTACTTCATTTTACCAGTGTCATGAAGTACAATATGTGCCGAAAAAACGATCTCAGAATGGCCTGGATAAGTCAAAGCGTTTTAAAGTTATCACCACATAAAGTGACACTGTTCAGATTTGCAAAAAATGGCCTGGTCCTTAAGGTGAAAATGAGCTCGGTCCTTAAGGTGTTAAAACGTGGAAAAAGTTATTTGTCTAATTTTTTTACATCACAGAAACCTGACCTTTTAACAGGGGTGTGTAGACTATTTATATCCAGTGTGTGTGTGTATATATATATATATATATATATACAATAAACTAAAGGATATTATGTAAGTACCACAGATCTGCACAATGAGAAAGTTTGACTAGTCCAATCAGCCTAAAAAAAAAAAAAAAAGCCATATTGAAAATAGGCAAATGTTTGAACCCTCAAATTTAAAGTGGTTACATCCTTAAAGGATTAGATCATGTGCATCATTAAGCAATTTTATTTAATGAATGTTATTATAAATTGAGAATAAATAAATTCCATATTCTTTTGAGTCATGATCAACAGTCACACAAGGGAAAACCAGTCTCAACACTTCCTTGAAATTAATCCAATTATCCTTGTCTTTGAGCTTCACTGTGCATGTGGTCAACAACACTCGGAATGGACCATCAAACCAGGGTTTTAGGACTTTTATAACGTGTCTTTTTCTACCACCCAATCTCCAGACACAAGTGGGTGGGTTCCTGGTACTTTATCAAAACCTGGAAGTGAAGCAAAAACTTGAAAATGTACTTTAGTCAAATGCTTATACAAAACCGATCACATAATCTGTCAGACAACCATGTTGCATCTGAAGCTGCTGTGGGAAATAAAATCCTATTCTAGGGGCTGACCCAAAAAGGACCTTATAGGGACAAAGGCCTGTCTCACGGTTAGGCGTATACCTTACTAAAAGAGGGCTACCAGCAGGCACTCTATTAAGGCTTTGAGTCTTTAACTTAGCGTTCAGTTCCTTTTTCCTACTCTACTGCTGCTTTGTGGATGGTACGAAGCATGTAAGGCCTGTCCTACACCCAAAACCTTCATCATCTCATGCATCACTTCACCTGTGAAGTGAACACCTGTGTCACTTTCAATGATCTAAGGTACCCCATACTTGCACACAACTTTGGCCATAATCTTCTTTACTTCTTTGGGTACGGTTTTGGCCATCCTGAAAACAAGTCATCACATATCAACACATACTCATACATGCCCACCTTGGGTAGTTGAAGGTAGTCTGCAAACGTTAAAACAGATACAAAAAGCAAGATGTGTTTCTTGGGTATCTCAACCATCTTGCCCACATTGTTCTGGGCACAAATCATTTATCCTTGAGTATGTCTGACTGTTACAGTGCTGAACCCTGGGGCGTACCATATGCTACGTACTAAATCACACATAGCAGTTTTCGTCTGGTGCATCACTCCATGGGTTGCCTGTGCCATCGTGAAGTAGAGGGACCCGGGAAGGTAAAGTTTCCCTTCTTATTTGTAGTCCCCCCTTTTCCATCCACCAGTCCCTTTCCTCCTTCCCCATCTGGTTCTGTAAGGTCTTAAGAACTTTCGGGAGACAGGAGGAGTTATTTCAGGGACCTGAACTGTGGCCACTTAAGACAGGGGTCTACTTAGGTAATTTGGTAGCCATTTTTGCCGCCTGATCTGCCGTGGCTTTCCCCTTTGCCTCCTCTGTATCTGTTTACAGTGGCCTTTCATTGCTATCATCACCCCTCATGTTAGTGACAAGAGGGCTTCCATCAGAGACCTCACTGCTTCCCCATTTTCGATGGGTTTACAGGAAGCGATCAAGGAGTCTCTGGCTTTCCATATGGGCCCATAGTCATGGGCTATCCCAAAGCACACCTGGAATCAATGTAAATGGTGGCTGTTTTTCCATCTGCATATCTGCAAGCCATCTTCAGAGTCTTTTAGCTCCACTTCTTGAGCAGAAATGTGTGGTAGTTCACGTTTAATCACCACTGCCCAACCTGTGTAGTACCTGCCATACTGGCCATACCTCGATCCATCCACAAAGAGCACATGATCTAGATTACCTAATGTTTGATTTACCAAATCCCACTACCTCTTGTGACATCATCTGCAAACAGTCCGGGGCCTCTTCCTTTGAATCTGGAAGAAAAATTTAAAGTGCGGTGCCCTAACTCTTCCCTCCCCCCTTGATCCAGAGGCAACAGGGTGGCTGGGTCCAAAGTATTACACCTTTGGAGAGCAACATTGTCAGGCAACAAAATGGAACAATAATGGGCAACAAAATAATCATTTGGATTGTACGTTCATGAGGATAGATGTAATATTACCATCACTTTGTGGTTCAGAACTATCTCAGAGCTTTCATCAAGCATAGCTAGTACAATTACTACAGCTCTGATGCAGACAGGGGCACCTCTGGCCAGGTGATCAAGTCTGACTGAATAATATGCTACGGGGCGTTATTGCTGGCCATGCAGTTGGGTGAGGATTGCTGAGTCATGGCCACTCACTTCATAACAATACAATCTAAATGTAATAATCTGATAGGCTCAGTGTGGGGGAACACAAAATTGCCAGTTCTAGGCATAAAAAGCATCTACCACCTCATCTGTGAGGCGGTAGGGACTAAAGGACAAATCAATCACAGTGGAGTGAGTAGGGGTAATGGGAACCTGAGCCGACAAGGTGTCTGTGTGTGTTGGGCACGATGTGGGTGTTAGAAACTGTGGCTTCATTAACGGCATGTAGGTCATGTACCATCCAATGGTGAGTGGTTTGTTTTTCTCAGCTTCTGGGAGTACTGATACAAACATGGACCAGGGAATTTTATCACTAATGGCCAACAAACAAAGTTCTTGGTCGTTGAGGGCACCTGTAAGCTTCACAGTGCCGTCCTCCTGATGTGAGATACCAGCATGTACTTTTGCAAACAAATCTGCACCTAGGAGGCAACAAGGGGCGTTACCACTGACCAGCAAACGGGCAAGCGCATCTTGGTTAGGGGCAAATCTAATATGGATGGTTTCTGTTGAAAAAAAAAGGGAGCGTACTACTTTCCCATCCACTTCTACCCAAAGACTAGTGTCCTTGGAGAGTAAATCAGGGGAGGCCATGTTTGCTGTGCACAACTGTCTTGGCTGCTCCAGTATCAATCAAAAACGGACTACTTCTTTATCACCCAGAGTGAGGAATATCATTGGGCCAGACTGAATCTGCTAAAAATGTTTAAAAGTAGAGCCGATACTGGATTTCCTGTTTCTTAATCTTGATCTAACTCCCCCCCCCCTCTCCTGTCTTTGTGTTCTCCTTATGACAAAAAAAATATGGGTGTCTGTGGGGACGGACAGTGATCCGGGCATGGTCAACATAGAATACAATCCTCTCGTGTGGTGTGGACGAGGAGTACGAAACACAGCACAACACTCTCTCTTCTGGGATCTGGGTCCCACAGACTCTGCAGGCCCACCATAGGGTGGCAGACTTACTTTTTCCTCACTTCAATGAGGCATTTAACATCAGGGCTGAAGCAATGCCAAAGGAACACTACCTATGGTTGGCACCACTGAACCACCCAATGCTGCTTGATGTTACTCTGCATTTTGGCTTACAGAAGTATCCAACTTTTCCTATCGCAGAATTAATAGACTGGAAAACAAAACCGGGCATCTCATCTTCCATGGGAGTGTCTGTAACTAGAGGATGGGCACAAGGGCTGTCGTTGTCTGTAACGTCCACCCCTATCCTCCTCCTTCCGCTCTGAGTCATCTAAGTCCACCCCCTTCAGTCGGACGCTGTGATCCTCCTTCTTTCTGTCATTAGTGCCCCAGCCGCTCATGAGAACAGAGCTCTGATGTGAAGCACAACACTTAACATGTAACACGTAACTTCAAACATTGAAACAAACAGATCTGACAATACAGACATGAACACACAAAGGGCCCATAAGAAACTTTTCATTGACTTCAATTCAATGCGCATATTATTTTAAAAAATAAATAAATAAATAAAAATACCGTACTCCATACGCATTCATATTTTCATGTTTTCATGTACTCATTTTCACAAACAGCTCATAACCACGCCCTCATACATAAAATATGAATTGCATTCACAGCTCTGCTAAAAACCTCCATCAGTCTTCACACATATTTGCCTCAACTACAACTCAAAGCCACACCCATTCACATTGCACTGAATCATTTATGTCTTCCAACCCACATTGTTTCATCCCAAAACTTACAGCACAAACACAGCTTTCCTGGAAACAGATAGCCACACCACACCCAGAATTGATGATGGTCTGTCGCTGTAAGACAATATACATGTTATAATCATACAGTCATTTTGTTAAAAGCTGGATTCCCACAGTACACTCCTTGGGAAAGAAGAAAGAAAATTATTGAACAAGTCTTCGTCTTGTATAATATATTACACATCACTTACTCTGCATCATTCCCTCATTCCCTTCCCCCTTTTTCCTTCGCCTGCTCCCCTGATCTCAGGAATGTTTCTGTTAAGGTGGGGGAAGTGAGTCTCTGTAGCACACATTGGATACAATGTTGGGAACAATTGCAAAGGCTCTACTGACTTGTAAAACACGGCTAGGTGCTCTCTCCAAATAAGGCAGTACCAATTGCCAAAATGTTTGATAAGGTATAATATGTAAAAGATGGAGGGCACTCAGATGTCTGTATACATAGAGAGAGAAAACAATTAGAATAAGGTATATCTCTTTTCTTTATTACTAGAGTTGAGCGAACACCTGGATGTTCGGGTTCGAGAAGTTCGGCCGAACATCCCGGAAATGTTCGGGTTCGGGATCCGAACCCGATCCGAACTTCGTCCCGAACCCGAACCCCATTGAAGTCAATGGGGACCCGAACTTTTCGGCACTAAAAAGGCTGTAAAACAGCCCAGGAAAGAGCTAGAGGGCTGCAAAAGGCAGCAACATGTAGGTAAATCCCCTGCAAACAAATGTGGATAGGGAAATGAATTAAAATAAAAATTAAATAAATAAAAATTAACCAAAATCAATTGGAGAGAGGTCCCATAGCAGAGAATCTGGCTTCACGTCACCCACCACTGTAAGAGTCCATTTTCATAAATTTAGGCCCAGCACCCAGGCAGAGGAGAGAGGTCCCGTAACAGAGAATCTGGCTTCATGTCAGCAGAGAATTAGTCTGCATGTCATAGCAGAGAATGAGGCTTCACGTCAGCCACCACTGCAACAGTCCATTGGCATATATTTAGGCCCAGCACCCAGGCAGAGGAGGGAGGTCCCGTAACAGAGAATCTGTCTTCATGTCAGCAGAGAATCAGTCTGCATGTCATAGCAGAGAATGAGGCTTCACGTCAGCCACCACTGCAACAGTCCATTGGCATATATTTAGGCCCAGCACCCAGGCAGAGGAGGGAGGTCCCGTAACAGAGAATCTGTCTTCATGTCAGCAGAGAATCAGTCTGCATGTCATAGCAGAGAATGAGGCTTCACGTCAGCCACCACTGCAACAGTCCATTGGCATATATTTAGGCCCAGCACCCAGGCAGAGGAGGGAGGTCCCGTAACAGAGAATCTGGCTTCATGTCAGCAGAGAATCAGTCTGCATGTCATAGCAGAGAATGAGGCTTCACGTCAGCCACCACTGCAACAGTCCATTGGCATATATTTAGGCCCAGCACCCAGGCAGAGGAGGGAGGTCCCGTAACAGAGAATCTGGCTTCATGTCAGCAGAGAATCAGTCTGCATGTCATAGCAGAGAATGAGGCTTCACGTCAGCCACCACTGCAACAGTCCATTGGCATATATTTAGGCCCAGCACACAGGCAGAGGAGAGAGGTCCCGTAACAGAGAATCTGTCTTCATGTCAGCAGAGAATTAGTCTGCATGTCATAGCAGAGAATGAGGCTTCACGTCAGCCACCACTGCAACAGTCCATTGGCATATATTTAGGCCCAGCACACACACAGGCAGAGGAGAGAGGTCCCGTAACAGAGAATCTGGCTTCATGTCAGCAGAGAATCAGTCTGCATGTCATAGCAGAGAATGAGGCTTCACGTCAGCCACCACTGCAACAGTCCATTGGCATATATTTAGGCCCAGCACCCAGGCAGAGGAGGGAGGTCCCGTAACAGAGAATCTGTCTTCATGTCAGCAGAGAATTAGTCTGCATGTCATAGCAGAGAATGAGGCTTCACGTCAGCCACCACTGCAACAGTCCATTGGCATATATTTAGGCCCAGCACACACACAGGCAGAGGAGAGAGGTCCCGTAACAGAGAATCTGTCTTCATGTCAGCAGAGAATTAGTCTGCATGTCATAGCAGAGAATGAGGCTTCACGTCAGCCACCACTGCAACAGTCCATTGGCATATATTTAGGCCCAGCACACACACAGGCAGAGGAGAGAGGTCCCGTAACAGAGAATCTGGCTTCATGTCAGCAGAGAATCAGTCTGCATGTCATAGCAGAGAATGAGGCTTCACGTCAGCCACCACTGCAACAGTCCATTGGCATATATTTAGGCCCAGCACACACACAGGCAGAGGAGAGAGGTCCCGTAACAGAGAATCTGTCTTCATGTCAGCAGAGAATTAGTCTGCATGTCATAGCAGAGAATGAGGCTTCACGTCAGCCACCACTGCAACAGTCCATTGGCATATATTTAGGCCCAGCACCCAGGCAGAGGAGGGAGGTCCCGTAACAGAGAATCTGGCTTCATGTCAGCAGAGAATCAGTCTGCATGTCATAGCAGAGAATGAGGCTTCACGTCAGCCACCACTGCAACAGTCCATTGGCATATATTTAGGCCCAGCACCCAGGCAGAGGAGGGAGGTCCCGTAACAGAGAATCTGTCTTCATGTCAGCAGAGAATTAGTCTGCATGTCATAGCAGAGAATGAGGCTTCACGTCAGCCACCACTGCAACAGTCCATTGGCATATATTTAGGCCCAGCACACACACAGGCAGAGGAGAGAGGTCCCGTAACAGAGAATCTGTCTTCATGTCAGCAGAGAATTAGTCTGCATGTCATAGCAGAGAATGAGGCTTCACGTCAGCCACCACTGCAACAGTCCATTGGCATATATTTAGGCCCAGCACACACACAGGCAGAGGAGAGAGGTCCCGTAACAGAGAATCTGGCTTCATGTCAGCAGAGAATCAGTCTGCATGTCATAGCAGAGAATGAGGCTTCACGTCAGCCACCACTGCAACAGTCCATTGGCATATATTTAGGCCCAGCACACACACAGGCAGAGGAGAGAGGTCCCGTAACAGAGAATCTGTCTTCATGTCAGCAGAGAATTAGTCTGCATGTCATAGCAGAGAATGAGGCTTCACGTCAGCCACCACTGCAACAGTCCATTGGCATATATTTAGGCCCAGCACCCAGGCAGAGGAGGGAGGTCCCGTAACAGAGAATCTGGCTTCATGTCAGCAGAGAATCAGTCTGCATGTCATAGCAGAGAATGAGGCTTCACGTCAGCCACCACTGCAACAGTCCATTGGCATATATTTAGGCCCAGCACACACACAGGCAGAGGAGAGAGGTCCCGTAACAGAGAATCTGTCTTCATGTCAGCAGAGAATTAGTCTGCATGTCATAGCAGAGAATGAGGCTTCACGTCAGCCACCACTGCAACAGTCCATTGGCATATATTTAGGCCCAGCACCCAGGCAGAGGAGGGAGGTCCCGTAACAGAGAATCTGGCTTCATGTCAGCAGAGAATCAGTCTGCATGTCATAGCAGAGAATGAGGCTTCACGTCAGCCACCACTGCAACAGTCCATTGGCATATATTTAGGCCCAGCACACACACAGGCAGAGGAGAGAGGTCCCGTAACAGAGAATCTGGCTTCATGTCAGCAGAGAATCAGTCTGCATGTCATAGCAGAGAATGAGGCTTCACGTCAGCCACCACTGCAACAGTCCATTGGCATATATTTAGGCCCAGCACACACACAGGCAGAGGAGAGAGGTCCCGTAACAGAGAATCTGTCTTCATGTCAGCAGAGAATTAGTCTGCATGTCATAGCAGAGAATGAGGCTTCTTGTCAGCCACCACTGCAACAGTCCATTGGCATATATTTAGGCCCAGCACCCAGGCAGAGGAGGGAGGTCCCGTAACAGAGAATCTGGCTTCATGTCAGCAGAGAATCAGTCTGCATGTCATAGCAGAGAATGAGGCTTCACGTCAGCCACCACTGCAACAGTCCATTGGCATATATTTAGGCCCAGCACCCAGGCAGAGGAGGGAGGTCCCGTAACAGAGAATCTGGCTTCATGTCAGCAGAGAATCAGTCTGCATGTCATAGCAGAGAATGAGGCTTCACGTCAGCCACCACTGCAACAGTCCATTGGCATATATTTAGGCCCAGCACCCAGGCAGAGGAGGGAGGTCCCGTAACAGAGAATCTGTCTTCATGTCAGCAGAGAATCAGTCTGCATGTCATAGCAGAGAATGAGGCTTCACGTCAGCCACCACTGCAACAGTCCATTGGCATATATTTAGGCCCAGCACCCAGGCAGAGGAGGGAGGTCCCGTAACAGAGAATCTGTCTTCATGTCAGCAGAGAATCAGTCTGCATGTCATAGCAGAGAATGAGGCTTCACGTCAGCCACCACTGCAACAGTCCATTGGCATATATTTAGGCCCAGCACACAGGCAGAGGAGAGAGGTCCCGTAACAGAGAATCTGTCTTCATGTCAGCAGAGAATTAGTCTGCATGTCATAGCAGAGAATGAGGCTTCACGTCAGCCACCACTGCAACAGTCCATTGGCATATATTTAGGCCCAGCACACAGGCAGAGGAGAGAGGTCCCGTAACAGACAATCTGGCTTCATGTCAGCAGAGAATCATTCTGCATGTCATAGCAGAGAATCAGGCTTCACGTCACCCAACATTGGAACAGTCCATTGGCATATATTTAGGCCCCGGCACCCAGACACAGGAGAGGTTCATTCAACTTTGGGTAGCCTCGCAATATAATGGTAAAATGAAAATAAAAATAGGATTGAATGAGGAAGTGCCCTGGAGTCCAATAATATATGGTTAAGGGGAGGTAGTTAATGTCTAATCTGGACAAGGGACGGACAGATCCTGTGGGATCCATGCCTGGTTCATTTTTTTGAACGTCAGCTTGTCCACATTGGCTGTAGACAGGCGGCTGCGTTTGTCTGTAATGACGCCCCCTGCCGTGCTGAATACACGTTCAGACAAAACGCTGGCCGCCGGGCAGGCCAGCACCTCCAAGGCATAAAAGGCTAGCTCTGGCCACGTGGACAATTTAGAGACCCAGAAGTTGAATGGGGCCGAACCATCAGTCAGTACGTGGAGGGGTGTGCACACGTACTGTTCCACCATGTTAGTGAAATGTTGCCTCCTGCTAACACGTTGCGTATTAGGTGGTGGTGCAGTTAGCTGTGGCGTGTTGACAAAAGTTTTCCACATCTCTGCCATGCTAACCCTGCCCTCAAAGGAGCTGGCATTGACACAGCTGCCTTGGCGACCTCTTGCTCCTCCTCTGCCTTGGCCTTGGGCTTCCACTTGTTCCCCTGTGACATTTGGGAATGCTCTCAGTAGCGCGTCTACCAACGTGCGCTTGTACTCGCGCATCTTCCTATCACGCTCCAGTGCAGGAAGTAAGGTGGGCACATTGTCTTTGTAGCGTGGATCCAGCAGGGTGGCAACCCAGTAGTCCGCACAGGTTAAAATGTGGGCAACTCTGCTGTCGTTGCGCAGGCACTGCAGCATGTAGTCGCTCATGTGTGCCAGGCTGCCCAGGGGTAAGGACAAGCTGTCCTCTGTGGGAGGCGTATCGTCATCGTCCTGCCTTTCCCCCCAGCCACGCACCAGTGATGGACCCGAGCTGCGTTGGGTGCCCCCCCGCTGTGACCATGCTTCATCCTCATCCTCCTCCTCCTCATCCTCGTCCTCCTCGTCCTCCAGTAGTGGGCCCTGTCTGGCCACATTTGTACCTGGCCTCTGCTGTTGCCAAAAACCTCCCTCTGAGTCACTTCGAAGAGACTGGCCTGAAAGTGCTAAAAATGACCCCTCTTCCTCCTCCTCCTCCTCCTCCTGGGCCACCTCCTCTTGCATCATCGCCCTAAGTGTTTTCTCAAGGAGACATAGAAGTGGTATTGTAACGCTGATAACGGCGTCATCGCCACTGGCCATGTTGGTGGAGTACTCGAAACAGCGCAACAGGGCACACAGGTCTCGCATGGAGGCCCAGTCATTGGTGGTGAAGTGGTGCTGTTCTGTAGTGCGACTGACCCGTGCGTGCTGCAGCTGAAACTCCACTATGGCCTGCTGCTGCTCGCACAGTCTGTCCAGCATGTGCAAGGTGGAGTTCCACCTGGTGGGCACGTCGCATATGAGGCGGTGAGCGGGAAGGCCGAAGTTACGCTGTAGCGCAGACAGGCGAGCAGCAGCAGGATGTGAACGCCGGAAGCGCGAACAGACGGCCCGCACTTTATGCAGCAGCTCTGACATGTCGGGGTAGTTGTGAATGAACTTCTGCACCACCAAATTCAGCACATGCGCCAAGCAAGGGATGTGCGTCAAATTGGCTAGTCCCAGAGCTGCAACGAGATTTCGCCCATTATCGCACACCACCAGGCCGGGCTTGAGGCTCACCGGCAGCAACCACTCGTCGGTCTGTTGTTCTATACCCCGCCACAACTCCTGTGCGGTGTGGGGCCTGTCCCCCAAACATATGAGTTTCAGAATGGCCTGCTGACGTTTACCCCGGGCTGTGCTGAAGTTGGTGGTGAAGGTGTGTGGCTGACTGGATGAGCAGGTGGAAGAAGAGGAGGAGGAAGCCGAGAAGGAGGAGGTGGCAACAGGAGGCAAAGAATGTTGCCCTGCGATCCTTGGCGGCGGAAGGACGTGCGCCAAACAGCTCTCCGCCTGGGGCCCAGCTGCCACTACATTTACCCAGTGTGCAGTTAGGGAGATATAGCGTCCCTGGCCGTGCTTACTGGTCCACGTATCTGTGGTTAGGTGGACCTTGCCACAGATGGCGTTGCGCAGTGCACACTTGATTTTATCGGATACTTGGTTGTGCAGGGAAGGCACGGCTCTCTTGGAGAAGTAGTGGCGGCTGGGAACAACATACTGTGGGACAGCAAGCGACATGAGCTGTTTGAAGCTGTCTGTGTCCACCAGCCTAAATGACAGCATTTCATAGGCCAGTAGTTTAGAAATGCTGGCATTCAGGGCCAGGGATCGAGGGTGGCTAGGTGGGAATTTACGCTTTCTCTCAAATGTTTGTGAGATGGAGAGCTGAACGCTGCCGTGTGACATGGTTGAGACGCTTGGTGACGGAGGTGGTGGTGGTGGTGTTGGTGGTACATCCCCTGTTTGCTGGGCGGCAGGTGCCAACGTTCCTCCAGAGGCGGAGGAAGAGGCCGAGGCGGCAGCAGCAGAAGAGGCCGAGGCGGCAGCAGCAGAAGAGGTAGTAGGGGGAGCCTGAGTGACTTCCTTGGTTTTAAGGTGTTTACTCCACTGCAGTTCATGCTTTGCATGCAGGTGCCTGGTCATGCAGGTTGTGCTCAGGTTCAGAACGTTAATGCCTCGCTTAAGGCTCTGATGGCACAGCGTGCAAACCACTCGGGTCTTGTCGTCAGCACATTGTTTGAAGAAGTGCCATGCCAGGGAACTCCTTGAAGCTGCCTTTGGGGTGCTCGGTCCCAGATGGCGGCGGGCAGTAGCAGGCGGAGTCTCTTGGCAGCGGGTGTTCTGCTTTTGCCCACTGCTCCCTCTTTTGCTACGCTGTTGGCTCGGTCTCACCACTGCCTCTTCCTCCGAACTGTGAAAGTCAGTGGCACGACCTTCATTCCATGTGGGGTCTAGGACCTCATCATCCCCTGCATCGTCTTCCACCCAGTCTTGATCCCTGACCTCCTGTTCAGTCTGCACACTGCAGAAAGACGCAGCAGTTGGCACCTGTGTTTCGTCATCATCAGAGACATGCTGAGGTGGTATTCCCATGTCCTCATCATCAGGAAACATAAGTGGTTGTGCGTCAGTGCATTCTATGTCTTTCACCGCTGGGGAAGGGCTAGGTGGATGCCCTTGGGAAACCCTGCCAGCATAGTCTTCAAACAGCATAAGAGACTGCTGCATAACTTGAGGCTCAGACAGTTTCCCTGATATGCATGGGGGTGATGTGACAGACTAATGGGGTTGGTTTTCAGGCGCCATCTGTGCGCTTTCTGCAGAAGACTGGGTGGGAGATAATGTGAACGTGCTGGATCCACTGTCGGCCACCCAATTGACTAATGCCTGTACCTGCTCAGGCCTTACCATCCTTAGAACGGCATTGGGCCCCACCATATATCGCTGTAAATTCTGGCGGCTACTGGGACCTGAGGTAGTTGGTACACTAGGACGTGTGGATGTGGCAGAACGGCTACGTCCTCTCCCAGCACCAGAGGGTCCACTAACACCACCACGACCATGTCCACGTCCGCGTCCCTTACTAGATGTTTTTCTCATTGTTATGGTTCACCACAACAACAAAAATATTATTTGGCCCAATGTATTGTATTCAAATTCAGCGGGATATAAATTTGAGGCCTAGTATTTAGGCGCTGGGTGACCGGTATGGATTTACTAACAGAATTAGACTTGGAAATGCACAGTAGCGTGTGTGTGAAGTTATTCTGAATGACCCTATGTGCACCTTGAATATTATATACCCTTTTAGGGATAGATTTCAAATAGCTCTGATATAGCAGAAACCACTAAATTATGAAATTGCTAAATTGGGAATTGTATTTCAACCCAGAACAAAAAATGTGCTTTGACGGACACTAAATAACTTTCCCAGCCACAACAGGACAGCGGTAACGAGAGATTTAGCGGGATATAAATTTGAGGCCTAGTATTTAGGCGCTGGGTGACCGGTATGGATTTAGTGACAGAATTAGACTTGGAAATGCACAGTAGCGTGTGTGTGAAGTTATTCTGAATGACCCTATGTGCACCTTGAATATTATATACCCTTTTAGGGATAGATTTCAAATAGCTCTGATATAGCAGGAACCACTAAATTATGAAATTGCTAAATTGGGAATTGTACTTCAACCCAGAACAAAAAATGTGCTTTGACGGACACTAAATAACTTTCCCAGCCACAACAGTACAGCGGTAACGAGAGATTTAGCGGGATATAAATTTGAGGCCTAGTATTTAGGCGCTGGGTGACCGGTATGGATTTAGCGACAGAATTAGACTTGGAAATGCACAGTAGCGTGTGTGTGAAGTTATTCTGAATGACCCTATGTGCACCTTGAATATTATATACCCTTTTAGGGATAGATTTCAAATAGCTCTGATATAGCAGGAACCACTAAATTATGAAATTGCTAAATTGGGAATTGTACTTCAACCCAGAACAAAAAATGTGCTTTGACGGACACTAAATAACTTGACCAGCCACAACAGGACAGCGGTAACGAGAGATTTAGCGGGATATAAATTTGAGGCCTAGTATTTAGGCGCTGGGTGCCGGTATGGATTTAGTGACAGAATTAGACTTGGATATGCACAGTCGCGCGTGTGTGAAGTTATTCTGAATGACCCTATGTGCACCTTGAATATTATATACCCTTTTAGGGATAGATTTCAAATAGCTCTGATATAGCAGAAACCACTAAATTATGAAATTGCTAAATTGGGAATTGTATTTCAACCCAGAACAAAAAATGTGCTTTGACGGACACTTAATAACTTTCCCAGCCACAACAGGACAGCGGTAACGAGAGATTTAGCGGGATATAAATTTGAGGCCTAGTATTTAGGCGCTGGGTTACCGGTATGGGTTTAGTGACAGAATTAGACTTGGAAATGCACAGTAGCGTGTGTGTGAAGTTATTCTGAATGACCCTATGTGCACCTTGAATATTATATACCCTTTTAGGGATAGATTTCAAATAGCTCTGATATAGCAGGAACCACTAAATTATGAAATTGCTAAATTGGGAATTGTACTTCAACCCAGAACAAAAAATGTGCTTTGACGGACACTAAATAACTTTCCCAGCCACAACAGGACAGCGGTAACGAGAGATTCAGCTGGATATAAATTTGAGGCCTAGTATTTAGGCGCTGGGTGACCGGTATGGATTTAGCGACAGAATTAGACTTGGAAATGCACAGTAGCGTGTGTGTGAAGTTATTCTGAATGTCCCTATGTGCACCTTGAATATTATATACCCTTTTAGGGATAGATTTCAAATAGCTCTGATATAGCAGGAACCACTAAATTATGAAATTGCTAAATTGGGAATTGTACTTCAACCCAGAACAAAAAATGTGCTTTGACGGACACTAAATAACTTTCCCAGCCACAACAGGACAGCGGTAACGAGAGATTTAGCGGGATATAAATTTGAGGCCTAGTATTTAGGCGCTGGGTGACCGGTATGGATTTAGTGACAGAATTAGACTGGGATATGGCCAAAAAATAACCACACTATTGCTGGTTAAATGCACTTGGTGACGGGCGCAGCTTGCCCCTGATGTAGTATATGGCCAAAAAATGAACAGACTATTGCTGGTTAAATGCACTTGGTGTCACAGCTTGACGAACCACACTACTGAGGGTTAAATGCACTTGGTGACGGGCGCAGCTTGCCCCTGATGTAGTATATGGCCAAAAAATGAACAGACTATTGCTGGTTAAATGCACTTGGTGACGGGCGCAGCTTGCCCCTGATTTAGTATATGTCCAAAAAATGAACAGACTATTGCTGGTTAAATGCACTTGGTGTGATAGCTTGACCAACCACACTACTGAGGGTTAAATGCACTTGGTGACGGGCGCAGCTTGCCCCTGATGTAGTATATGGCCAAAAAATGAACAGACTATTGCTGGTTAAATGCACTTGGTGACGGGCGCAGCTTGCCCCTGATTTAGTATATGGCCAAAAAATGAACAGACTATTGCTGGTTAAATGCACTTGGTGTGATAGCTTGACCAACCACACTACTGAGGGTTAAATGCACTTGGTGACGGGCGCAGCTTGCCCCTGATGTAGTATATGGCCAGAAAATGAACAGACTATTGCTGGTTAAATGCACTTGGTGTGACAGCTTCACCCTGATGTAGGCTTTAGCCAAAAAACAACCACACTATTGAGGGTTAAATGCACTTGGTGACAGGCGCAGCTTGCCCCTGATTTAGTATATGGCCAAAAAATGAACAGACTATTGCTGGTTAAATGCACTTGGTGTGACAGCTTCACCCTGATGTAGGCTTTAGCCAAAAAACAACCACACCATTGAGGGTTAAATGCACTTGGTCGCAGCTTGGATGCACTTGGTCGCAGCACCGCACAAGACACAAAATGGCCGCCGATCACCCCAGAAAAAAGTGACTGACAAACGGTCTGGGCAGCCTAAAAACAGTGAGTGAGCATTTGAATTTCAGCAGCTCAATGACCCACAGCTGCAGATCGATCGATTAATCAAGTGAAGTCCTTTGGAGGAGTTAATCTGCCTAATCTCGCCCTACTGTCGCATCCGCAACCTCTCCCTACGCTAATCAGAGCAGAGTGACGGGCGGCGCTATGTGACTCCAGCTTAAATAGAGGCTGGGTCACATGGTGCTCTGGCCAATCACAGCCATGCCAATAGTAGGCATGGCTGTGACGGCCTCTTGGGGCAAGTAGTATGACGCTTGTTGATTGGCTGCTTTGCAGCCTTTCAAAAAGCGCCAAGAAAGCGTCACAAAAGCGCCAAGAAAGCGACGAACACCGAACCCGAACCCGGACTTTTACGAAAATGTCCGGGTTCGGGTCCGTGTCACGGACACCCCAAAATTCGGTACGAACCCGAACTATACAGTTCGAGTTCACTCATCCCTATTTATTACTTCTAAAGTTATACCTTTCTGTAGAAATATCAATATATCAATAGGTTAGTATTCTTCAAGGATAGTAGGACATAGAGGAATAAAATCTTGTTTCACAATGGTACAGATTACTCAACTTGTGTCAGGAACACTATGGTCCTTCCTATTGTACAAGAGTGTATCAATAAAATATTTAAAATGCTTGAAATAGATAAAATAGATATAGGTCCTTATATGACTGAAAACCTACTCATGCAGATGATCAGTCTGCATGTAGGAGTCATATATCCTGTATTGCAATCCTGGGGTAATAGGTCCGCTTATGTCCTGAGAATGTATTTCACTTTTAGTAAAGAGCCGGAACAGTCTTACCCCATATAAGTGAGTTCCAAGGCGCAGCTGTAGGGAGATCTCCTTACTGTGTTGTCCGGTCCTCTGTGGTATGTAGCGGTGGTGCGCACGTGTTCTCCGGCGTCTTCTGTGTCTTCTTCTTAGATCGCTGTGTTCCTCTCCGCTGGACCGGAAGTGATGTTCCTATAACCGGAAATGACGGTCTGTTGTTCCGACCAGCTGACCGATTTAGACAGCGGAATGCGAATATTGTTCACCTTTATGTTCTAGGATGGACTTTTTTCATTTGAAAAGTCAAAGTACTATTCTTATGTAAGACCAAACGCGTTTCGGTGCACTCTTGCACCTTCCTCAGTGGTGAATAGTACTATTAATCTACCTCCTTTTATAGAGGAGGGATCATTAGAATGTCCAGGTTAAATCCAAGCTATGGGACGGAATTCCATGAGTCATAAGATCATGTAGTGATACACATACTGAATTCCTTTCTACGTAAAACTAATAGTGTTACGGAGCAATAGTTAAAACGGAGCAGTAGTTAAAATATACAACTTTACAGCATCAGGGTATATAATCATAAATAATAAAATATATCATTATAAATATTATAAATATCTTAAATATTCGGCACCAATATTATTTTGCTACAATGCTTCCATATATTACATTCATCTGACACTCTAAAATTCATAAAACATGTTAAAAAGATAAATAGATAATAGGAAAAATATATAATAGGAAAAATATAGTTGATATTGTATAAAATCTATAGAATGTATAAAAATATAAAATGAAAAAATATACTGTATTTGATAGAATATAGATTATTAGGATACTTTCTTCTTTTTGCTGGTCTGGATCTGGATCTGAATCTGTTCATATATCTATCTTGATTATGTAAATATGTAAATATGTATGTGGATGGGGGGGGACGGGCCCGACTGGGAGAGGCAGTCGAGCTGCTGGTAAACAGCCCGAGCTCGACTGACTGTCCCAGAGGGGCACACCCCCCTATAAAAATCCAAATAATTCTAGCTCTGCATTCAGACCAGCAGGGGCAATAGTCTCAAACTCAAAGATCTTGCGTGATTCTGCTCTGGATATATGATTACTCCCTCTCCAGGATCTGTGTACCTTTTCGAATGCCATGTATATTAATCCCGACGGGTCCTTATTGTGGTGTATTTTAAAATGCTGGGATAATGTATGATTTTCGTAGCCCTTTTTAATATTCCCAATATGTTCTGATATCCTCTTTTTAAACAATCTTTTCGTCCGGCCCACATATTGTTTATGGCACGGACATTCCAAGATGTAAATAACGTCCGAGGAGTTACACGACAAATTTTCTTTAATGGTGTAACTAAAAGAGTTCTGTCTCGATTGTACCTGTGTGTTTTTTTTTGGGAAAATGCGTTATTTTACAATTGTTACAGGTCCCACACCTGTAGAATCCCTTTAAATTAAGCCAATTGGATTTTGTATTTTTACTTGGATTCTTTATAGTAGGGGCGATCAATATACCTAAATTGGGTGCTTTGGTATAAGAGATGAGAGGGGTGTTTGGAATAGATGGGCCAATGATCTTATCCCTTTGTAAATGATGCCAGTGTTTCCGTATTAGGGTATTGATTTTCTTGTACTGTCCATGAAACGGAAGGATTAGTCTTATTTTATCTCCTGCCTCTTCTTGTTTATTTTTATTTTTAAAGAAGGAGTCTCTTTCCATATTTTTAACTTTGACTAAGGCCAAGTCTATGGTCTCTGCTGGATATTGTTTTGTTAGGAATTGTTCTTTTAACAGAGTGGCTTCTTTTTCAAAATCTTCGTTCAGAGTACAATTTCTTTTTAATCTCCTAAACTGGCTCATTGGAATATTAAGTAACCAGCGTGGGAGATGGCAGCTGGTATATAGAATGTATCCATTTTTCATGACTGGTTTGTTGTATGTACTACAGACCAGTTTGTTCCCTTCTATCTTTATTTTTAAATCGAGGAATTCTATATCTGAGCTACTAATTTTGGTGACGAATTTTAGATTTCTATCATTGGTGTTAATTTGAGTTAAAAATTCATCTAAAAGTGTTTTGGTATCCTGCCAAATAAAAATAATGTCGTCAATATAACGACGCCAGAGCACCAGGCCCGCCCCCAGATGGAGCGTGATGGTTTCATGCTCCCAATGTGCCATAAACAAATTAGCATAACTGGGGGCGAACCTGGTGCCCATGGCTGTACCCCTTTCTTGAATATAAAAATCTGATTTGTAATAAAAATAATTGTGTGTTAAAATATATTTCACACCTTCCATTATATATTCTATTTGCTCCAGATTTAATATTTTAGCTATTGTTAGTTGTTGTTTGAGAGCTTCTAAACCTTGTTCGTGGTCTATAATGGTGTACAATGAACTGACGTCCATTGTACCCAGATACCAATGCTCCTGGAGTTCCAATTGCTCCAGTGTTTTAATTATGTCTGTTGTGTCCTTTATGAATGAAGGGACCTTTTTCACTGCCGGTTGAAGAAGTTTATCTAGATATTGTGAAAGATTTGATGTTATAGAACCTATACCCGATATTATGGGTCTACCTGGTGGTAATATGGGATCCTTGTGGATTTTCGGTAGGCAGTAAAAAACCGGAAGACGTTTTGGAGTATTGATAATAAATTTATGTTCTTGTTCAAGTAGTATTCCATTGGTGTAACCTTTGTTACAATATTTCATTAGGTCATTATGAAAAGGATTTGTTGGGTCAGATTTTAATTTTCTATATGTGGTGGAGTCTGATAATTGTCTCTGACATTCTAATTCATATAAGGTTGTATCTAATACGACTATTGCTCCACCTTTGTCAGCTGGTCTAATCGTAATGTTTTCTGTGGTTTGTAATTCTTTAATGGCATTTATCTCTGTCCTTGTTAGATTATTATATGTATGTCTATTACTCAATTTTCTTATGTCCGATTCCATATTCTTCCTGAATGTCGCAATCTCATGGCTTATTTCTTGCCTTGGGAATTTTTTTGATTTTGGTTTCAATTCTGTATGTTCATATTTAGGTACTACAGTTGTTTGTATTATAGGATTTTTCATGTAATATCTTTTTAGGCACAATTTTCTAATAAATTTTTCAATACCAATATACGTAGAGAATTTATCTAGATTTGTAGTCGGTGAAAATGTAATTCCTTTATTTAGTAGTTTTATTTGGGCATTGGAGAGATTAGTTTGACTAAGATTGACAACAGAGGTTTCTTCTATCTGTATGTCCTGTGTTCCCTGTCTTTTTTGTGTACGTCCTCTTCGTGTTTTCTTGTCTTTTTGGGATCGTGTTCTCGGTGGTGACCATTGTCTGTATTGGTCTTTCATTTGTCTCTGTTCGTGATTGTGTCGAGATTGAGGGTGATTGTTCATATCGTGTTGGTGGTTGTGGTGATTCTGTCGTAAATTGTAGTCGTGTCCCTGATATTGGTGTTTGTGGTGATTTTCTTGTTCCCTGTATTTGGGCTGTGGAGGTGGTTGCCGTGTTCTTATTCTGTGGTGAGGTGGGGTGTGGTCTAAAAAATTAGGTGTGGCTAAGGCTTCATATCGATTTGTTGTCGGTATGTTATATTGATTGTGTTTCCTATTCTCCTGTGAATTATTTACTTCTTCTCTAATGTCTATTCGTGTCACTAATGTTTCTTCTCTATTGTATGTGTTCCTTGTTGTTGTTCTATCATATTTTGTATAATTAAATTTTTTGGATTTTCTCTTTATTATTTCCCTTTCTAGATCATCCAAACTTCTACAAATTATCTCTTGATTATGTACCGATGTAAATATGTATGTGGATGGGGGGGACATAGTTACATAATCAAGATAGATATATGAACAGATTCAGATCCAGATCTAGACCAGCAAAAAGAATAAAGTATCCTAATAACCTATATTCTATCAAATACAGCATACTTTTACATTTTATATTTTTATACATTCTATAGATTTCCTATTATCTATTTATCTTTTTAACATGTTTTATGAATTTTAGACTGTCAGATGAATGTAACATATGGAAACATATATATATATATCATTGTAGTAAAATAATATTGCTGCCGAATATTTAAGATATTTATAATATTTATAATGATACATTTTATTGTTTATGATTATATACCCTGATGCTGTAAGGTTGTATATTTTAAATACTGCTCCGTTTTAACCATTGCTCCGTAACACTATTATTTTTACTTAGAAAGGAATTCAGTATGTGTATCACTACATGATCTTATGACTCATGGAATTCCGTCCCACAGCTTGGATTTAACCTGGACATTTTAATGATCCCTCCCCTATAAAAGGAGGTAGATTAATAGTACTATTCACCACTGAGGAAGGTGCAAGAGTGCACCGAAACGCGTTTGGGTTTTACATAAGAATAGTACTTTGACTTTTCAAATGAAAAAAGTCCATCCTAGAACATAAAGGTGAACAATATTCCGCACTTCGCTGTCTAAATCGGTCAGCTGGTCGGAACAACAGACCGTCACTTTCCGGTTATAGGAACATCACTTCCGGTCCAGCGGAGAGGAACACAGCGATCTAAGAAGAAGACACAGAAGACGCCGGAGAACACGTGCGCACCACCGCTACATACCACAGAGGACCGGACAACACAGTAAGGAGATCTCCCTACAGCTGCGTCTTGGAACTCACCTATATGGGGTAAGACTGTTCCGGCTCTTTACTAATACTAAAAGTAAATATATTCTCAGGACACAAGCGGACCTATTACCCCAGGGTTGCAATACAGGATATATGACTCCTACATGCAGACTGATCATCTGCAGGAGTAGGTTTTTAGTCATATAAGGACTTATATCTATTTTATCTATTCCAAGCATTTTAAATATTTTATTTGATACACTCTGTCATAATAGGAAGGACCATAGTGTTCCTGACACAAGTTGAGAAATCTGTACCGTTGTGAAACAAGATTTTACTCCTCTATGTCCTACTATCCTTGAAGAACATTTATCTATTGATATATTGATATTTTTACAGAAAGGTATAACTTTAGAAGTAATAAAGAAAAGAGATATACCTTATTCCAATTGTTTTCTCTCTCTATGTATACAGACATCTGAGTGCCCTCCATCTTTTACATATTACACATTGGATACAACACCTATCCATTAACAGACATCTTTTACTGCTGTAATCTCTAGTAAATCTTCCCTATTTAAACACACACATATTATTAGGGTAACAAAACTTAACCGGTTCATTTTGGAACATTTAACACAAGCGCCGTTCTGATTGCAGACACTGGGGCACTTTCTTTCTTTATTGCTAATGCCATCAATTAACATCCTGACATTGCTCTGTTTTCTCACTCATTAGAACTCCCCCCTCAAAATCACAGGAGTTCTGATGCCCACAGTCTGTAAGCTCTAACTTCACAGATTCTTACAGATCTTCATCCCTGTTGCCAGGGGGCGACCTCTGTCCCAGTCTACACTTTCACTAACATTCTTTTTCACAATTTAACTTTCAATTCTTCCCTCGCCACTAGCTAGGGGCTGTATTTTCTCCTTCTTCATAATACTGGGACTGACCCATATCAAAACAACAGTATTTCAGACTGACACACACACAAAACAGAGGAGTGATCAGCACCTTTAACCCTTTCCTCCGCAGACAAAGGATTCACCCTCCCCTCTGGTTGGCTCAAATTTGACTATCACGTCTGACTAGTCAGCTGGGACTCCCCGCAAGTCTTCCCCAAGACCAGGGGTCAGGCGGGCTCCGTCGCGTCTCCCTGGGGTCAGGTCAGGTGGAGAATATCTCTGCAGTCTTCCCTTAGGTCAAAGGGTCATGAGAATCTACCATCTTCCTGGGGTCAGGTCAGGTAGTCTCCGCAGTCTTCCCTTAGGTCAAAGGGTTATACGGCTCACACTCGTCTCCCTGGCCAGGTCAGCTGGAGTTTACTTTGTCCCACACCTCGGCGCTACAGCGCCCCCTTCCCAACGAGGAGGTTACTGTCCCCTCCCTTTGTCTGTGGTTTTACCGTCTGTGCTCAACTCACTCCACATAAATCACAGACACACAGAAAACATATACACACCAGAGTGATCTATAATTTCAGACTATTGGTTCTATAGACTCCAAGCTTTTAGCATTACAGCTAACTACTATACTTACATGGGTACCACCTCACAGCAGACTGAGCTATCTGAGCATGACGAAGTAACTAGCAGAAAGACAGATGAGATAAAAAAGTTTTCTCACCTTTCTTTGAGGTTGCAATCCTTTCTCCTCTGCCGTTTGTCAAGCTCAGGGGCCCGTCTTGTCAGCTGTTTGACGCTACGTTCGCTCAGAGTGCTATCTGGGGTGCCATTTGTTAAAACTTCCCTAAATTAGGGCATTTAAGATACACTCTGGTGTTCCAAATCAATGTACCCCCCCCCCCAGGGGTTAATATCCATGCGTGGCTGAGAGACTAGACACTGACACAGAAGTTGGTCAAAGCAATCTCTAACTTTAATTACATGGGGTAAGCGTATATACATTTTCAGAAGAGGGCAGTCCTCACTGAGGCTAAAACATTGTTTCATTGGTCAAAAAGGAAGAAGAGATAAGAGAGAGGAGATAGTACCCTGGCTTCTGCGCACTGGGTCCTACTTTGGAATGTGAACTAATGTAAACATCTGATTACCATCGCCATTTTGTAATGGAGTTTATTCTAACAAGAATACTGCCTACGTCATATGTGACACTTCAAAGAGGTGCTTCTCTATAGGCAGTGAATAATATATACATATCATCAAGCCATATGATTGGCTTACGCATTCCACCACACTCTATGGGACACCTGTAGAAAGATGAGAAATCAGACACTTCCCACAGCACAGCTCTTTGCCCCTCTCTCTCCTCTCCAGTCTTGAAACAAAGAGGGGGGTGGGTGGGCACTTAGAAGTAGAAAAAGTTAACTCATTACAATCCTAGATATACAAAATATAGAATAAAATTCACAGATCTTTAACATTATTATAAATTGATATTTCTGACAATTTTACAATGCAAAAATGTAAGATACTGTTTATCTTCTTGATTACAGATATGGAAACATGTCTAGAGTGCCCTAAAGATTACTGGTCAAATGGAAAAAGAGATTCCTGCGTTCCAAGACCGATTGAATTCCTGTCTTATTTAGACATGCTGGGGTCATCTCTAATTATTATAAATCTTACATTTTGTCTTGTGACCATCTTTGTGTTATGGATGTTTAACAAAAAAAAGGACTCTCCAATTGTGAAAGCCAATAACCAGAATCTCAGTTTTATACTTCTCTTCTCCCTCATTTTGTCCTTTCTCTGCCCTCTATTATTCATTGGACGTCCCTCAGAGATGTCCTGTCTCCTCAGACAAATGGCTTTTGGAATCATTTTTAGTCTTGCAGTTTCTTCAGTCTTAGCTAAAACGGTCACTGTAGTCTTGGCTTTTCGTGCTATTAAACCAGGCAGGACAATGAGACAGTGGTTGGGGAGACATCTGTCCACATCAATACTCATTACTGGTACAATAGGAGAGGTTGTGATCTGTGTCTTCTGGTTGTCTTTCTCTCCACCATTCCCAGATCATAACACTGAGATAGAGATTGGAAAGATAATCTTACAATGTAATGAGGGATCTGCTATTGCTTTCTACTTGGCCATTGGCTACATTGGATTTCTGGCAATGATGAGCTTTATTGTAGCCTTCTTGGCCAGGAAACTTCCAGACACCTTCAATGAGGCTCAGTACATCACCTTCAGCATGGTGGTCTTCTGCAGTGTGTGGATCTCCTTCATCCCGGCCTATCTGAGCACCAAGGGGAAATACATGGTGGCTGTGGAAATTTTTGCCATCACATCCTCCAGTGCTGGACTTCTGGGCTGTATCTTCATTCCCAAATGTTACATTATTCTACTGAGACCAGAACTGAACATAAAATCTAGTTTATATTTTGGACAAGCAAAACAATAATGGAGATTTATAATATGTAGCCCAGAAGACATTGCATAAGAGAATATTGATTTGCATTTCAATACATTTTTGGTAATATATTAGAATAAGTGAATCAATTCTTTAGAATCAAAATTTTTGAGATTCAATTCGGGAGAATTTTTTCAAAGAGAGAAAGAAAGGGAAAGATTTTCTAGGCGTTAAAAGCACTTACAACTCGGGTAGAATCTATTTGTGCCTGAATTTCTTTGCCGATTCATATGAATTTTAGGAAACTAGCTCATCTCTATTATATTTACTCTTGTACCAGTCTGGATCTTCCACTTTCTGTTCTTTTATATTAATTGTTTCTATAACTAATAAATATCAATAACCTGTTGTTTTCTATGATATCTGAGTATGTAAGGGTTTAATAAAAAAAAACATTTTTTTCAATTATTTCATAATTTGCCATTATTAATCTCAAAATTATTAACTTTACCTTTTTTAAGACCTTTAAGTCTGTCTAATTGTGGTCTGATTTAGAGAAATGTTCTTGTTTTTTGTGTGTCTTTGTAGATTTTTAGATTGTAGTTTCTGATTAGTCTCCCGAAAGTAAATTCCTAGGTCACCTTGTACACAATATCATTAGACCCCTTTGGAAGAGGTACATGAGCAATTAAACCATTTAAAACTTCTGTAGCTTAGCCATGAAAAGGTCAGCATATTGTGGGGGCATTTTGCTATATAACACATCCCAAACAACACAGGTACCATATATGTATTTTCCAGAAGAAAAGCACTTGAGATTGAGAAGTTGTAAGGCTGATTCTGTAGCTCGACTGATTTTATTGAAATAAATATTGGTATGTGGCTATCCTTGTTGGCAGGGGTGGACTGGCCATTAACCTACAGGGGAAATTCCTCTGGACCAAGGCTAAAGGGGCCACCCAAGTCCTCCTCATGGCAACGAGTCAGGTACATGAAGGTCTGATGTTCTTAGCATTAGTTACTAAGGTGTGCATTAGTTACTTACGGTGTGCACCTGGCCAGCGGCCACAGGGGATCTCCTGAATTCAACTGTATTGCCGTCTACAGGATGATAATAGTTTCACACTGTGGCGAGGGCCGCAGTATTTTGTGCTGCACTGTGGAATTTTATTCTGTTGGGGCGGTATTTGGTTTTGCACGACATTATTGCTGGCCCTGCCTACTTCTGTTCTCCCTGCCTACTTGTGTTGTCCCACTCGTTGTCATTTTGGAACCACTTACAAAATGGAGCCACTTTTAGGTATTTTTCCAGGGCAGTGTCATCCATCACGCCTTGCAGAAGCCCTAACCACCAGTCACCTTGCAATAGGAACAGTGCAAATACCAGAACCTATCATATCAATCCATCCAAAACTTGATAAAGGGGTCCTGGAAACCTGAAACACGTGTATTTTAAAAATCACCTACCAATAAAGCTCCTTTTAGCCATTTGTTGGTCGTTTCCAGCACCTGCCTCAATTAGTTGAGCTGTTTGGAACCAATCGGATATACCTCCACTACTCACCTTCCTGTTCATATGACACACCTTGCCAGAAGATAGAGTGTCTTGTTGAGACCAAGCCTCCAGAATGTATACGTTAGCAGGTGCAGAATGCAAACACAAGTGATAATCGTCAGAAGAAAAAGTCTCTGGAATCAGCCTAAAAATAAATTCCCTTTTAAATGAGAGCAGCAGGAGTACATCATGGAAAGGGTAAGATAACAGGTGTATGTGGCTGCAAAAGTAGTGGCAGCAGTGGCAGCAGTAGCAGCATAGCATTGAACGTTATTGGGCAGACTAGATGGGCCAAATGGGTCTTATCTGCCGACACATTCTATGTTTTCTATGTTTCTATGTTAACATACAAGACAATAGATCAGCTGTTTATAGGTAGTAGTTGTAGTCGTAGATGCAAAGCTTTAATAGTGGATTAGCAGCGACGGGTAGCAGTTGAGGGCTGGTGGCAGCACCAGCCATATGGTACATATTGGCAGGCAGACATCAACAGTGTCCATGATGGCAACAGCAGCCATACAGAACATGATAGTAGGCAGGCAGGCAGGCAGGCAGCAATAGTGGCAAGATGGGGGACCATCAGTAAAGGTGCAGAGAGGGGCCTCCCTTTCAGACACAATGGTGGCAGGTAGAGATGAGTGAAGTTGTGTGGCCAAATTTCTCCCAAAAAATGTCTTCATTAAAAAATTAATTAGTCATGAAGCATGTTACAAAATCAGGTCTATATCCCGTCCTGCAGTCAAACTTTAGGGAGAATGTATCCTGGTGTACATCGCTGTTCACTGTGGTAACATGCATAGCTAATCCTTTCTGGTAGCAAAACAGTTACTGTGCCTCAGGTTGACAGGCAGGGCACATATATGGACATGCGCATCATCGTGCAGGACACCAACAATCCTAGCTAAATCCTAGCTAAACCAAAAGAAAAGCATACAGCAGTACTTAGTAAAGCAAAGAAGAAAAAAAAACGCTGCACGTCCTTGCATGTGTCCCAATGACTGTTTAATGGTACAAAATAAGGACATGGAGACAGCGCCAATAAAATAGTGGAGAAAAAAAGGCTCTTTTAATCCATGTTGTGGCAGTGCAAACACATGCATTTAAATCCCTTCTGTCAGCTTTAGAATGACAGTGCATCACTATTAGGCTCAGTTCACATTTCACTTATTTGGTCAGTTATTCTAATCATTCAATTTTGCCTCCATTTCAGCATCAAGAAAACATTCTTTCATTTTCTTTGACGACAAGGGTCTGAAAGGATGGCTAGCTTGTAGTAATAAGTTTTATTCAAGCTAAAGATACACCTGTTACCACGTAAGCAACCAAACATACAGCTTGTCATGCTCATCAGCATAAAGAGGATTGTTCACAAGCAGTCACTCTCCTGGAGGCGTCTCTCCTTACTCCTGGCTTTTGGCTTCCTCGATCCCTGAACCGACCGGCAACAGAAACCTTTTATTCCTTCAAAAGGACATAAATATAGTACAGACCCGCAAGCAGACAGGTTCGCCGTGCTTTTATTGTATTTACAAGACCATTACTTGCCACATCACATAGACAAAGTTTTTGTGTATCTCTGCTAGGGCATTTCCTGGTTGCAGAGAGCCGGTATAGTGGTGTATAACACTGCATTGCTGAAACATGCATAGGGAGTCTGCTGTGGTAGTGAAACAGAACTGTGAGTCAGTATGAATTAAAATTAAAATAATACCCCTCAAAAAATGCTGTAGTACAATGTAACTTCAGCGCAGAACGGCAATTAAGACATATATTTTTTCTGATTAATAACCCCCCCCCAAAAAAAATAACAATCACAATTCACCGCAGAATTATTTCCCTTCAATACACCCTGCAAATGGCTGTAGTACAATGTAACTTCACAGCAGAACGGCATTTAAGAAGTATTCTTTTTCCTATTAATAAACCCCCAAAAAAGAAATATAATAATCACAATTAATCGCAGAATGGCTAATAGGACGTAACATATCTTTCCTATTAATACACCCCGTAAATGGCTGTAGTACAATGTAACTTCACCGCTGAATGGCAATTATGACATATATTTTTTTCTTTTTTCTTTCCTATTAATACCCACCCCCATAAAAAGTAAAACAATATAAAATCAACACAGAACGGCGAATAGGACGTACGTATCTTTCCTATTAAAACACCCCGTGAATGGCTGTATCACACAGAACTTGTACCCCAATAACAAGCAAGGTTTGCAGAATTAAGGAGTTATCATATAGTGCAAACCTAAAAAAAACTTTTTCAGCACAATAAAATCTTTCCTAGCACTGTCCCTAGCGCCTGCTGACGTCTCTCCCTGCACTAAGTACACTGGAAAATAGTAGAATCCAAGATGGCCGAGGCTATTTATAGGGCTGCGACATCACAGGAGCTGGCTGGCTGCTGATTTGCTGCATGCATGGCATTGTGGGTGATCCCCTGTTCCCAAAGTTCTTTGCTCCATGTCCTAACACATGCAGCAGCCATTACCACGAAGCTTGAGTAAATTCGGCTTCAGTGTAAATCAAATTTTTCCTAAAATTCATAACGAATTCCACTGCCTCAACATTGATTAGCTCATCTCCAGTCACGAGCAAATGGAAGCAGTAAGTATTTTTTTTCGGTTACTTTTACGCTGTATTTTTACTCCCAGATGCCGTAATCATGTATGAATGCAGCATCTGAGGGGTACAATGATGGGGAACGCTGCTATCGCCCTGTCATTGTACTCGCTACTTACAAAAAAATGCAAAATGTAAAGTAATTTGTCACATAGAGAATTGTTTTGCAAAATTCAGTGAAGCAGTCTTATCAAATTTTCTAAAACTTTGCTCATCTCTAGTCATGGCCAGTGCTGTCATTGTCGTCATCAGCCTTGTCATCCTGCACCACCAATTCCTTCTGCTCCTCCTCCCCCAGTTGTAGCTCTCCATCTTCCTCCTCCATGAGGTTTTGTCTGCGTACTGTAGGTTCTCAACAGCTGTTCTTCTTCTAGCATTCCTTGTTGCATAAGCATGAGCATTTGCTGTATTATAAATATCAGGGGGGTGACATCTTTGATGCCATTTTTGTACCTACTCACTAATCTGGTGGCCTTTTCCAAGGACCTGAGTATAGTAGATTCACATGGAGATTTTTGGTGATGATTAGAGTTGAGCGAACACCTGGATGTTCGGGTTCGAGAAGTTCGGCCGAACATCCCGGAAATGTTCGGGTTCGGGATCCGAACCCGATCCGAACTTCGTCCCGAACCCGAACCCCATTGAAGTCAATGGGGACCCGAACTTTTCGGCACTAAAAAGGCTGTAAAACAGCCCAGGAAAGAGCTAGAGGGCTGCAAAAGGCAGCAACATGTAGGTAAATCCCCTGCAAACAAATGTGGATAGGGAAATGAATTAAAATAAAAATTAAATAAATAAAAATTAACCAAAATCAATTGGAGAGAGGTTCCATAGCAGAGAATCTGGCTTCCCGTCACCCACCACTGGAACAGTCCATTCTCAGATATTTAGGCCCCGGCACCCAGGCAGAGGAGAGAGGTCCCGTAACAGACAATCTGGCTTCATGTCAGCAGAGAATTAGTCTGCATGTCATAGCAGAGAATGAGGCTTCACGTCAGCCACCACTGCAACAGTCCATTGGCATATATTTAGGCCCAGCACACACACAGGCAGAGGAGAGAGGTCCCGTAACAGACAATCTGGCTTCATGTCAGCAGAGAATCAGTCTGCATGTCATAGCAGAGAATCAGGCTTCACGTCACCCACCACTGCAACAGTCCATTGGCATATATTTAGGCCCAGCACCCAGGCAGAGGAGGGAGGTCCCGTAACAGACAATCTGGCTTCATGTCAGCAGAGAATCAGTCTGCATGTCATAGCAGAGAATGAGGCTTCACGTCACCCACCACTGCAACAGTCCATTGGCATATATTTAGGCCTAGCACACAGGCAGAGCAGAGAGGTCCCGTAACAGAGAATCTGGCTTCATGTCAGCAGAGAATCAGTCTGCATGTCATAGCAGAGAATCAGGCTTCACGTCACCCACCACTGCAACAGTCCATTGGCATATATTTAGGCCCAGCACCCAGGCAGAGGAGGGAGGTCCCGTAACAGACAATCTGGCTTCATGTCAGCAGAGAATTAGTCTGCATGTCATAGCAGAGAATGAGGCTTCACGTCAGCCACCACTGCAACAGTCCATTGGCATATATTTAGGCCCAGCACCCAGGCAGAGGAGGGAGGTCCCGTAACAGAGAATCTGTCTTCATGTCAGCAGAGAATTAGTCTGCATGTCATAGCAGAGAATGAGGCTTCACGTCAGCCACCACTGCAACAGTCCATTGGCATATATTTAGGCCCAGCACCCAGGCAGAGGAGGGAGGTCCCGTAACAGACAATCTGGCTTCATGTCAGAAGAGAATCAGTCTGCATGTCATAGCAGAGAATGAGGCTTCACGTCACCCACCACTGCAACAGTCCATTGGCATATATTTAGGCCTAGCACACAGGCAGAGCAGAGAGGTCCCGTAACAGACGATCTGGCTTCATGTCAGCAGAGAATCAGTCTGCATGTCATAGCAGAGAATGAGGCTTCACGTCAGCCACCACTGCAACAGTCCATTGGCATATATTTAGGCCTAGCACACAGGCAGAGGAGAGAGGTCCCGTAACAGACAATCTGGCTTCATGTCAGCAGAGAATCAGTCTGCATGTCATAGCAGAGAATGAGGCTTCACGTCACCCACCACTGCAACAGTCCATTGGCATATATTTAGGCCTAGCACACAGGCAGAGCAGAGAGGTCCCGTAACAGACGATCTGGCTTCATGTCAGCAGAGAATCAGTCTGCATGTCATAGCAGAGAATGAGGCTTCACGTCACCCACCACTGCAACAGTCCATTGGCATATATTTAGGCCCAGCACCCAGGCAGAGGAGGGAGGTCCCGTAACAGAGAATCTGTCTTCATGTCAGCAGAGAATTAGTCTGCATGTCATAGCAGAGAATGAGGCTTCACGTCAGCCACCACTGCAACAGTCCATTGGCATATATTTAGGCCCAGCACCCAGGCAGAGGAGGGAGGTCCCGTAACAGAGAATCTGTCTTCATGTCAGCAGAGAATTAGTCTGCATGTCATAGCAGAGAATGAGGCTTCACGTCAGCCACCACTGCAACAGTCCATTGGCATATATTTAGGCCCAGCACCCAGGCAGAGGAGGGAGGTCCCGTAACAGACAATCTGGCTTCATGTCAGCAGAGAATCAGTCTGCATGTCATAGCAGAGAATGAGGCTTCACGTCAGCCACCACTGCAACAGTCCATTGGCATATATTTAGGCCCAGCACACACACAGGCAGAGGAGAGAGGTCCCGTAACAGAGGATCTGGCTTCATGTCAGCAGAGAATCAGTCTGCATGTCATAGCAGAGAATCAGGCTTCATGTCAGCCACCACTGCAACAGTCCATTGGCATATATTTAGGCCTAGCACACAGGCAGAGGAGAGGTTCATTCAACTTTGGGTAGCATCGCAATATAATGGTAAAATGAAAATAAAAATAGGATTGAATGAGGAAGTGCCCTGGAGTCCAATAATATATGGTTATGGGGAGGTAGTTAATGTCTAATCTGGACAAGGGACGGACAGGTCCTGTGGGATCCATGCCTGGTTCATTTTTATGAACGTCAGCTTGTCCACATTGGCTGTAGACAGGCGGCTGCGTTTGTCTGTAATGACGCCCCCTGCCGTGCTGAATACACGTTCAGACAAAACGCTGGCTGCCGGGCAGGCCAGCACCTCCAAGGCATAAAAGGCTAGCTCTGGCCACGTGGACAATTTAGAGACCCAGAAGTTGAATGGGGCCGAACCATCAGTCAGTACGTGGAGGGGTGTGCACACGTACTGTTCCACCATGTTAGTGAAATGTTGCCTCCTGCTAACACGTTGCGTATCAGGTGGTGGTGCAGTTAGCTGTGGCGTGTTGACAAAAGTTTTCCACATCTCTGCCATGCTAACCCTGCCCTCAGAGGAGCTGGCCGTGACACAGCTGCCTTGGCGACCTCTTGCTCCTCCTCTGCCTTGGCCTTGGGCTTCCACTTGTTCCCCTGTGACATTTGGGAATGCTCTCAGTAGCGCGTCTACCAACGTGCGCTTGTACTCGCGCATCTTCCTATCACGCTCCAGTGCAGGAAGTAAGGTGGGCACATTGTCTTTGTAGCGTGGATCCAGCAGGGTGGCAACCCAGTAGTCCGCACAGGTTAAAATGTGGGCAACTCTGCTGTCGTTGCGCAGGCACTGCAGCATGTAGTCGCTCATGTGTGCCAGGCTGCCCAGGGATAAGGACAAGCTGTCCTCTGTGGGAGGCGTATCGTCATCGTCCTGCCTTTCCCCCCAGCCACGCACCAGTGATGGACCCGAGCTGCGTTGGGTGCCACCCCGCTGTGACCATGCTTCATCCTCATCCTCCTCCACCTCCTCCTCATCCTCGTCCTCCTCGTCCTCCAGTAGTGGGCCCTGGCTGGCCACATTTGTACCTGGCCTCTGCTGTTGCCAAAAACCTCCCTCTGAGTCACTTCGAAGAGACTGGCCTGAAAGTGCTAAAAATGACCCCTCTTCCTCCTCCTCCTCCTCCTCCTCCTGGGCCACCTCCTCTTCCATCATCGCCCTAAGTGTTTTCTCAAGGAGACATAGAAGTGGTATTGTAACGCTGATAACGGTGTCATCGCCACTGGCCATGTTGGTGGAGTACTCGAAACAGCGCAACAGGGCACACAGGTCTCGCATGGAGGCCCAGTCATTGGTGGTGAAGTGGTGCTGTTCTGTAGTGCGACTGACCCGTGCGTGCTGCAGCTGAAACTCCACTATGGCCTGCTGCTGCTCGCACAGTCTGTCCAGCATGTGCAAGGTGGAGTTCCACCTGGTGGGCACGTCGCATATGAGGCGGTGAGCGGGAAGGCCGAAGTTACGCTGTAGCGCAGACAGGCGAGCAGCAGCAGGATGTGAACGCCGGAAGCGCGAACAGACGGCCCGCACTTTATGCAGCAGCTCTGACATGTCGGGGTAGTTGTGAATGAACTTCTGCACCACCAAATTCAGCACATGCGCCAAGCAAGGGATGTGCGTCAAATTGGCTAGTCCCAGAGCTGCAACGAGATTTCGCCCATTATCACACACCACCAGGCCGGGCTTGAGGCTCACCGGCAGCAACCACTCGTCGGTCTGTTGTTCTATACCCCGCCACAACTCCTGTGCGGTGTGGGGCCTGTCCCCCAAACATATGAGTTTCAGAATGGCCTGCTGACGTTTACCCCGGGCTGTGCTGAAGTTGGTGGTGAAGGTGTGTGGCTGACTGGATGAGCAGGTGGAAGAAGAGGAGGAGGAAGCCGAGAAGGAGGAGGTGGCAACAGGAGGCAAAGAATGTTGCCCTGCGATCCTTGGCGGCGGAAGGACGTGCGCCAAACAGCTCTCCGCCTGGGGCCCAGCTGCCACTACATTTACCCAGTGTGCAGTTAGGGAGATATAGCGTCCCTGGCCGTGCTTACTGGTCCACGTATCTGTGGTTAGGTGGACCTTGCCACAGATGGCGTTGCGCAGTGCACACTTGATTTTATCGGATACTTGGTTGTGCAGGGAAGGCACGGCTCTCTTGGAGAAGTAGTGGCGGCTGGGAACAACATACTGTGGGACAGCAAGCGACATGAGCTGTTTGAAGCTGTCTGTGTCCACCAGCCTAAATGACAGCATTTCATAGGCCAGTAGTTTAGAAATGCTGGCATTCAGGGCCAGGGATCGAGGGTGGCTAGGTGGGAATTTACGCTTTCTATCAAATGTTTGTGAGATGGAGAGCTGAACGCTGGCGTGTGACATGGTTGAGACGCTTGGTGACGGAGGTGGTGGTGGTGGTGTTGGTGGTACATCCCCTGTTTGCTGGGCGGCAGGTGCCAACGTTCCTCCAGAGGCGGAGGAAGAGGCCGAGGCGGCAGCAGCAGAATAGGCCGAGGCGGCAGCAGCAGAAGAGGTAGCAGGGGGAGCCTGAGTGACTTCCTTGGTTTTAAGGTGTTTACTCCACTGCAGTTCATGCTTTGCATGCAGGTGCCTGGTCATGCAGGTTGTGCTCAGGTTCAGAACGTTAATGCCTCGCTTCAGGCTCTGATGGCACAGCGTGCAAACCACTCGGGTCTTGTCGTCAGCACATTGTTTGAAGAAGTGCCATGCCAGGGAACTCCTTGAAGCTGCCTTTGGGGTGCTCGGTCCCAGATGGCGGCGGTCAGTAGCAGGCGGAGTCTCTTGGCGGCGGGTGTTCTGCTTTTGCCCACTGCTCCCTCTTTTGCTACGCTGTTGGCTCGGTCTCACCACTGCCTCTTCCTCCGAACTGTGAAAGTCAGTGGCACGACCTTCATTCCATGTGGGGTCTAGGACCTCATCGTCCCCTGCATCGTCTTCCACCCAGTCTTGATCCCTGACCTCCTGTTCAGTCTGCACACTGCAGAAAGACGCAGCAGTTGGCACCTGTGTTTCGTCATCATCAGAGACATGCTGAGGTGGTATTCCCATGTCCTCATCATCAGGAAACATAAGTGGTTGTGCGTCAGTGCATTCTATGTCTTTCACCGCTGGGGAAGGGCTAGGTGGATGCCCTTGGGAAACCCTGCCAGCGGAGTCTTCAAACAGCATAAGAGACTGCTGCATAACTTGAGGCTGAGACAGTTTCCCTGGTATGCATGGGGGTGATGTGACAGACTGATGGGGTTGGTTTTCAGGCGCCATCTGTGCGCTTTCTGCAGAAGACTGGGTGGGAGATAATGTGAACGTGCTGGATCCACTGTCGGCCACCCAATTGACTAATGCCTGTACCTGCTCAGGCCTTACCATCCTTAGAACGGCATTGGGCCCCACCATATATCGCTGTAAATTCTGGCGGCTACTGGGACCTGAGGTAGTTGGTACACTAGGACGTGTGGATGTGGCAGAACGGCCACGTCCTCTCCCAGCACCAGAGGGTCCACTAACACCACCACGACCATGTCCACGTCCGCGTCCCTTACTAGATGTTTTTCTCATTGTTATGGTTCACCACAACAACAAATATATTATTTGGCCCAATGTATTGTATTCAAATTCAGCGGGATATAAATTTGAGGCCTAGTATTTAGGCGCTGGGTGACCGGTATGGATTTAGTGACAGAATTAGACTTGGAAATGCACAGAAGCGTGTGTGTGAAGTTATTCTGAATGACCCAATGTGCACCTTGAATATTATATACCCTTTTTGGGATAGATTTCAAATAGCTCTGATATAGCAGGAACCACTAAATTATGAAATTGCTAAATTGGGAATTGTACTTCAACCCAGAACAAAAAATGTGCTTTGACGGACACTAAATATCTTGCCCAGCAACAACAGTACAGCGGTGGGTAACGAGAGATTTAGAGGGATTTAAATTTGAGGCCTAGTATTTAGGCGCTGGGTGACCGGTATGGATTTAGTGACAGAATTAGACTTGGAAATGCACAGAAGCGTGTGTGTGAAGTTATTCTGAATGACCCAATGTGCACCTTGAATATTATATACCCTTTTTGGGATAGATTTCAAATAGCTCTGATATAGCAGGAACCACTAAATTATGAAATTGCTAAATTGGGAATTGTACTTCAACCCAGAACAAAAAATGTGCTTTGACGGACACTAAATATCTTGCCCAGCAACAACAGTACAGCGGTGGGTAACGAGAGATTTAGAGGGATTTAAATTTGAGGCCTAGTATTTAGTAGTGATGAGCGGGAGGTGCCATATTCGATTTCGCGATATTTCGCGAATATTCGAGTGAATATTCGTTTTATATTCGTCGAAATCGAATATTCGCAATTATTCCAATGTCGCGAATATTATTCGCATGGAGATACGAATAATTATGCGAATTATCTCCCCCTTTCCTTAGGCAATGTTCCTATGACTAATAAACTATGCCTATACCATATGTGTGTGTATTTTACGAATATTCGTAATTTGCTCTAACGGCGTCTTATTTAATGATTAGAATATTCTAAAAGACGAATTTAGAGCAATGTTATGAATTTTCGTAAAATACACATATAGAATTTTAATTAGCTAAAATGAAGCTATAATCCTTTTTTTGTCCTCAAAATTATTTTGCATCTTATGAACTTAACTTTAGTAAAATATGTACACTATTAAAAAAAATACCATTGCAGTATATTAGCTCAATTACAATCTATTATGTCTATTTTACGAATATTCTTAATATTACTCTAACTCCGTCTTTTATGATCTTCGTAATATTCTAACTTCGTCTTTTAGAATATTCGTTATATTGCTCCAACTTCGTCTTTTTAGAATATTACGAATATTCTAAAACCTGATATATCTGCAATATAACGAATATTCGTATAATGCAGTTTAAACGGCAATGAAATGTTCTTATGCTCATGCGCATGCGCATGATTTACTCCCGGCGGAAGTAACCAGTTCCAGCTTGAATCTCATCGTGCGTCAGTTTCCTGTTAATGCGAATTGAAAGATGGTGGCTAATAAGTTTCTCAAGGCTGAGGAAGAGACTCTCATCATAGTAAGTATAAGTAAATCGTATATTTTTTCGCATACGCTTGTTTGGCATATCTTAAGAATATTCTTATGTATGTTTATTGAATTGAATTTTTCGGATGTCTTTGCATGTGGAAAATATTTTCGGATGGCAGTTAAATTCACATAGCACCTACTTTGATTAGCTATAAATGATAGGTTGAAACAAGTATTGTTGATATTTAAAGGTAATATTTTTTTCAGATAATCATTAACCTCTACTCATACTAGATAACATTTGATTTTATTTGTATATAAAAAAAAAAATAGTTAAGCATTTATGATATGACAAATGTTTGGTCTGCCATCAAAGCGCTATCTCACTGGCATCTGCTGTATATTTATATGCTATCCATACATACATGTGGCCGACGTGTCATTATGTATGGATAGCAGACAAATCTATATCAGAAGCACATTGCACATCTAATTGTAATTTCCTGCCTCACACAATATACCCACACTGCATACCAACAAACACCCCTCAAACCCACACCCCCTCTGACCACCCCCCACCCCAACACACAAACACACACACGCAGTCTATTCAAACTGCGGTCCTCCAGTTGTTCTTAAACTACAACTCCCATTATGCCTTTCTTTCGGATGATAGCTGTAGGCTGTCATGGATTGATGGGAGTTGTATTTTTGCCACAGCTATAGGGACGCAGCTTGCTGGAGGGCCGCAGTGTGCGGATGGCTAGTCTAAAGATTCTAATAAGTGTCCTGTTGGTCAGGAGATGGAATTTTTGACATTCTATATTAGCTGGTTCATTTAGCGTTACCCAGGGTGCACCACGGGGAGGCGACCAGCTTTACACCCCATACCGTACCGTCACGTCACTAGACAGGTACATCTCTCCTCAGATGGACAATATCTAATAGCTTATACCCCACACACATACAATTTTTTAATACAATTTATATTTTATATGTTTACCTTAACTTAAAGTGTAGTATTTCACTCTCAAACATTAATAATTGTTGGTTTGGTGGTTGAGATGATGATGATGACATGGTGGTGGTCAGTTACTGCGGCATCAAGGCAGCGCACGGCACGCGGTTCCCTGTAATTAAACTACAATATGCAGAGCTTTTAGTTAGACTGCCTCTCGCCGTGTGCTGCCTTGCTGCTGCTGGAACTTTTCCCTTGCCACCAGCGGTGTAGCTGCAGGCCCGGCAGCTGTCCCATCAGTCTGTTCCATCCGTTTCCTTCACTGTCTCTGTGTTACATAATTTCATTGTGTAATACTGCCGAGGGGGCCTGACCAAATCTTGTAGTCCTCCTCCTTCTGTGGGATGGGCCTCTTCTGGGTCAGGGCCGTAAAGCAGACGCGTCTCCTGCTTCCCCTCCTTACACCCCTGGCCGCCACCATTATAGTAAATGTTGACGGATCGGCATTCTTGTCGCTGTGGCGTATTTAGAGGGGCTGCTTGGGGGCCCTGACCCAGAAGGGGCCCATCCTGGTGGAGGAGCACTAAAATATTTTTTCAGGGCCCCCTCAAGAGTATTACAAAATGAAATTATACACAGTGACAGTATAGATAGTGTAGAAAAAATTCATGGAACCGCTGTCGGGCCTGGTCTGAGAGAGCGATCTCTACTAGCCACAGTTATGTGGGTGGCATGAAAGGAAGGGGTTGTGAAAATATTTTTGTGCTAGGTAGGTTGCCCCCATTAAAAAAAATTCTGTGTGGCAAAGTCATTTCTAGCTACGCCATTCTCTGGGGGCATAAGTGAACTAGCGGCAGGACGGATCCGACCGCTAGTTCAACTTTCTGGAATAGCCTGACGTAATCCACTTCTGCTAAAGTTAAAGTTGCATATTTTTCCTTTTATAAAATTTTTTTGATTACATTTTTTTTTTTTTTAATCACGCAGCGCCTGTTGGAGAGAGGTTACGATGACCTTCGGTCACATGCGGACAAGAAGGTCATCATCAATGACCTTGTTGACGAGCTCCGCAGGGTGCATAAAGGGAGCCACACCCCAATGGCCATTTTGAAAAAGTGGTCAGATCTCAAGAGGCGGCATCTGCAAAGAATCCGCCAGATTCGGGATGCCCACTGCCCAGGTACAATGATTAATTACTGTTGGTGAAATAAACAAAAGTAATGTAATGCTGCGTTACATTTATTATTTGTGATTATAATTTTTACATAAGTCTAATTTGTTATTATAGGTGCTCGCCTTCCCTCGGTCAGGCGCAGGCTTGACACCAAAGATTCTTGGGAGGTGTCTGCGTCTGAGGGGGAGGATGAAGAGCAGCCAGGACCCTCAGGGCCCACAAGTGCCCCTGCACCACCACATGAGGAGGAGGAAGAGGCTGGACTACCGGCCATCCAAGATTCCCCCCCCTCAGCAATTTTGGAGGATACGCCAGAGGAGGAAGAGGATCGAGATTCTCTCATCACCACCCCACACAAGCAGAGTAAATATGTGCTTTTCTTGATTAAACTCATTCACACACACACGTATTAGTTTAGTTATATTGGATAACAGAAAGTCCCACACTTATGCCTCATTCACACGTCAGTGTTCGGTCATTGATTTCCATCAGTGATTCATGACCCAAAACCACGGCCGGCTCTAAACACAGAACAGGAGCAGATCTTTCCTTAAAACGTTATGTCTGTTGAGGCTTCTCTTCTGGTTTTGGCTCACAAATCACTGATGGAAATCACTGACCAAACACTGAAGTGTGAACGAGGCCTTACAGTTAATTACAAGCAGGGTAACAAGACAGTACTATCGCAACCCTCTTTACAGTCTGTCACCGTTCTGGTTCCCTTCTCAGATTTTTCTGTGTTGGGATGGCCTGTCCACACTTTATCTTAACATCCTTGTTAACAGCACCTTTAGGGCTCATGCACACGACAGTATTTTGTGTTCAGTATACTGGCCTTTTTTTTATTTCAGTATGCGGAACATATACTGAACCATTCATTTCAATGGTTCAGCCAAAAATACTGAAGTGTCTCAGTGAGCATTCCATTTCAGTATTTCAGTATTTCCGTGCCAAGAAAAGATAGAACATGTCCTATTATTGCCCGCAAATCACGTTCCGTGGCTCCATTCAAGTCAATGGGTCCGCAAAAATAACGGAACACATCCGTTTTTGCTCAACCATCTTTTCAAAGTGTTATGCCCATCCCAATTTTTGCAATGTAATTACTGTATACTGTATATGGCATACGGAAAAACGAAACAGAAACGGAAACAAAAAACGGAACAACGGATCCGTTAAAAACGGACCGCCAAACACTGAAAAAGCAATACTGCAGTGTGCATGAGCCCTTATGAGAACATAGGATAGAGTAAGTGTGAGACCTGTCCCACCCAATGTCTATATTAACCATTTAATTAACCCCTTAGTGACCAAGCACATTTTTCTTTAAATTGCATTCCAAGAGCAAGAACTTTTTTGTTTTTTCATAAAAGTACTTGTATGAGGTCTTATTTTTTGCAGGACAAGTTATAGTTTTTAATGCACAATTTTAAGTACATGTAATGATTGATTAAAGCCAACCGTTTAGCTAAAACCACCTTTGTTTAAGTCAGTAAACACACGTATGGGTGGTCACTAAGGGGTCAAAACCCGTTCAAAAATCGATATTAAAGACAAAACCCCAGAAACAAAACAGGTGTGCTGATTCCAGACGTACTTATTAACGTAAATTATCTCCCTGAGGCATACATTCCCATTGAGACATACCGAGCATCCCTGATTCTCCCCTTTGGTTTACTACAGTGCATATAGCAACTTCAATCCTTAGTTTTGTAATATAATATTGTTTAAATAATTGTTTAAACAATTATGGGAAATATAAAGTCATTGTGCCAATGACCTCCCAACCCAGTCGTAATTTGCCACAGTCGCCATACATGGCTATTTTACTCAAGAGTAAAGACTCTATATTTCTAATTTTTCTTTTTTTCTTTTTTAACAGTACTGAAATCGTTTGAAAAAAAAATGGCTGCCATGGATCGGGAGTATGCCACTCTGATCAGGCAGTCCCGGGAGCAGCTCTCCCGCAAAATAAGGGAGCTCCGTCGGCAGCACTCCCACCAAATGGCAGTGCTGGAGAAGCAGCACCGTGAAAACATGGAGGCCATCAAGCTATTCCATGGCCAACTGGATGCTTTACCTTAAGGCACTTTTGTTAATTTTATTTTATTTTGTTGTTGTTAAAAAAATATTTCCAGTTCAAAAAATATTGTGTGTTTGTTTTTATTTGATTAATTGAAGTTTTCTTATTAATTTCAAAACATTAGGTTACAGTAAGGCCCCAATACTCCATCAGTAGACTGACAAACATCACCTGCAGGTACATATAAAAGGGGCATTATTTGTCCTAGACAGAACTTCAATGCATATTGATAATAGCAGTAGTCCTTGATAATCGTTGAGTATATGGCCTACACATAATTATTAAGCAATTGGATAATATCAGCATTTATGGTTGGTGTAGGCCTTATAATACACCATTAATCTCTGAATCATCTTGACTAACAACCAGCAGCAGGCATATGGTTAATTAATGTTGTAGTTTAAGGTCTACACATAGCCCTGACTCACTCTGCAGGGACAGACGGCAAAATGTTATTAGTTTTTAGCATTAAGTGTAAAAGAAAATATTCAAAAAATTTTTCTCAATTATTCGTTAATTCAATTTTTTGGGGGAAAATAAAAACAATTGGAGACATCAAGTTTCACCTATAAATACAAGAAATAACTACTTTCAACGTAAATACATTATTCTTAAATTTGACATAAACTTGACGGATTGATAATATTTAAAATAAAGAAATAATAATTTTGTGTTATAAGAATATAAATTTGTATCGAGGCAATTAAATATTTAGTAACAAAAATGTTATCATTATTAAAATAGCTCAATTAATAAGACTGATAACTAATATCAAATTTATTTAGAAATAATTGTGGATACCACACAAAAAAATAATAAAAAAAATTGGAAATAATAAGCAAAAGGGTAAGGGCATGTTGTAAAAAATAAACAGCACGGATCCTTCATTATAAAAATGTAAATGTCCTGGCATTGCTTCCGCCAAACAGACCGAAAAATTTGATTACATGACTCTGAGTATAAGAATTCTGAAACTGATGAGGAACATTATATAGCATTTATTTTTTTAATAAATTTTATTTTAAGCGGTGTCTATATATATTTTGCATGTGCAAATTATCATTACATAATTGTCAATATTTTTAAAAAATATATAAAGGGAACTATCCCTATATACATGTGTCATTCAGGCTCCATTAACAAAACCGGATTGTCACACGGATGAGTATAACGCCAGTCAGACCCAACCATGTAGATAGGTCAACACGGAAGTCAAGCCATCCCTCCCAGGACAACAGACAACACCATGTTCGAACCTTAATCCGTAGCCAAAAATCAAAAAATAAAAAATAATAATAATAAAATAAATTTTTTTCATTAGGTTCATCAATAAGTCCAGTACAATTTTTAGTGCACAAGACCTTTTGACAAGGGAAGGCCACATGCGGTCCACAACTTGCTACATCGTGAACCACAACACTGCCGCCCCAAACCCAATTTAAAAAAAAATAAAACATAATAAAATAAATTAATTTTGTAAATGAAACCTAACAACACTGTAATAATTTTTAAAATATTTTAATTTAGATACATATTTATTAGTATAAATATTGACAATACATAATTAACACAGCACATGCATGAATATGAACAATCCAAACCATGTTTTTAGAATTCTACACTCTAGACTTGTTAGAGTGCAAAGTAGAAGAAGTGATCCATGCTGTTTGCCTACGCAGGATTAATAACCTTCATGTTTAACCGTTAACACTGTAGTAAAATGTAGACTCCAAAGTTCTGATTCATAACTATTCTGAATAAGGGAATTAAATAACCGTTCAGTACCCGGTAGGGATGTCCCGATACCATTTTTTTATATGAGTACCGATACTTTAATTTAAGTACTCACCCATACCAATTACCGATACCAATTTTAACAATAAAATACACACAAATGTATTTTGTGACCACTGACCAACCAAAAGGCCCAAAACAGAACTATAACATACATTGTTTAAGTGCAAGAGGCAGTGTATCAACCATTTATGTAATATAAGCATTTCTGCATGGTCAGCTAGAAGTCTTTTTTTGCCTTCGGTCAGAACGTGAGACACTGAGCTGAACAGTCTTTCACTTTCCACACTACTGCATGGGGCTGAAAGATACTTTTGCGCCATTACAACAAAAGTTGGAAAACTTATTTTATTTAATGCCCAGTACTTAAGTGGACTATCTGAGCATGAGACAGTGTTTTCCTCTAGGTACCTTAACAGCTGCACAGTAGCAGCTTTTGGAGTTATGCTCACAGATGTAGAGGGATGTTCATCTGTTATTTCCTGAAAAACACAGTCCAGGCTGGTACTCGGCTTGTCATGGTGCGGTTTTTTGACAGCTGGTTCTTCCTCAAGCGTGGCTGTGTCTTCCGAAAGCTTTGGAAGTTCAGCAACAAATATTTTTTTTACCTGCCTGGCACTGTCAGCATTGGAAAAGAATCTATCTTTATACCTAGAAAAATTATATATATACAAATTGCTCATAAATTTTGGGAGGAATTATGTGTTTCATGATGAAACACATCATTCCCCCCCCCCCCCCCCAAGATTTATGAGCAAATTAAAGTTTTATTTAAAAGTTACTGCATTACCTTGCATCAATTATTGTTGCTATGTAGTATAGTGGATTGCGCTCTGTATCCGAAAATTGTTTCTGCAAAGCAGCAAGCAAAGTGCCCTTCATTGTTTTTATACCATGATCATCATCCTCTTTTGATAGCAGTCTCTGCAGCACAGTCACAGCAGGAATAACTTCTGACGCAGAAGCATCCGCAGAACTCAATGGACGTGTCAGCTCTTCAAAGGGAGCCAAGTCGTGTAACACTTTCTCCATTAGATTCCAGTAGTTTGCAGATAAAGTGGCCGGAAGCTCATGTTCAGACATATATACTCCTAGTGACCGTTTCTGCTCATTCAATGACTGAAGCATGTAAAACGTGCTGTTCCAACGAGTCTGCACGTCTTGTTGAAGCCTTTTAATTGGTTGACCAAGCTGCTTTTCAATATCTTGCAAGCGAGAGTATGCCAGGTTTGAATGTTTGAAGTGGCTGACTATTTTGCGCCCTATCCCCAGAGCATCAGCAACGCTGCACTGTGCTAACAGGCCCTCTGAGACAGCCAGCTGCCGTGTATGTGATACAAGATGCATGATGGCATTGTCTTCTTGAAGACTGCTCATGGCATCACGGCAGAAAACATTATTTAATGTATTATTAACCGGCTCACTTGATCTGTTGAATTATTTCTGTGACCTAATTCTTTCAAAACATACTGTTGCTCAATGCTGAACATACACTTGAACAACTGTAGCAACTCTAGAATATAGCACTGGACCCACAGGCTTGTACAGTAGGCACTAGGCATGATAGGCTTTTTTATTTGAGCGTATCAATCTGGAACATGTTAAATCCTGAATCATCCGTCAACATAAAATTATGAAATTGCTTCAGAGTCCAATCTATAAGCTCCCTAGCATATACATTTTTCTTAGATCAAAATTAAATAAATATTATTTTTTTTCATAAGGGTATTGAAAACAAATGTTCAGTACCAATGTCTTGAGTTTCCTTCTCATTGATTTAAAAAAAAAACAAAACTAATTTCACTGTTAAACATTTCAAAGGATTTTGATTGTGTTATTTATTAATTTATTTTTTAAATTTCTTTATTAGTACCACCAGTAAGCAAAAAAAGTATAATACAGTTAGTGATAAATAATTTCCAGTTTTTATAACAGTAAAAACATTTCCAAAAAGCCCCCATCACCAACCCCCCCCCCCCCGAATAATCATGACAATAATCACCATTTCCAAAATTGAGCTCGTACATCTCAATAGAAGTTACCCTATAGTGTGTCATATACCTTTCACCCTACGCAGCTGATTCCTCAAGAGATAGCACCCCTAACGTGCCCTGAAGTGCCTCCAAAATATACCAATCTGTGATTTTTTATGTTTGCATTATGTTTTTAATTTCATCCTGGGTAAAACTTTTTTTAATAAACATCCTCCAGCTCTTGGAAAACCATTAGGTCTTTTTATCTTTGTTTTGCTCTTCCTCAGTTTTATATAGGTACATAAAACGCCTCACCTGCGACATGACCTCATGCATCTTGGGCACCTCTGCCTTCAACCAGTTTTGCAGTAAACAGCGCAATGATACCACTAGGGCTGTATCTACTACATAGAACATACACAGAAAAATGCCAGACCGCTTATACTATTCAAATTCTTTATTACAAAAATCACAATAAGTTTGCATGATTAAATACAGACATGATTAAAACAAAGTGCAGGAGATAAAAAACAACATCACTGGATGAGATTTACAGCGGATCCAAGTCCATTTATATTCAACATGATTCTCATTCATTAAAGTGCATATGCAACAAAATGACCAATAAATATATAGTAAACATTTGGACATTTACCCATGCTGTTTCTCCTCCAGGATGGCGCTAACCCCTTCGGATGCTGTATGTACTACAGCCTGGGGGGGAGGGGTAGTCTCTCCATAGACATGAAAGAAGAACCTCTGGTTTCTGAGTCAAGGTGAATCCCAGTGTACACTAAATCCAGCATCTGACATGCTCTCAGAAATGTTGAACCTGTGGGCATACCCAAACACAATGCACCAGATCTGCCTTATCCAACCCACATTTCAGACAAGCATTTAAAAAAGCCATATTCAATTTTTGGAGGAAAGGTAAAAGCATAAATGGCCGCTTGTATTAGACGAAGATGCCTTTCCCTCCATACTTCACATAGCACTGCTTTGCATACCCTAATCCATTCCTGCAGGATCTGTTCAGCATCAGCTGTGACATGAAGCACCTTTTCCCACCTTTTAAAAGAGTTTGTGCAGAGGCTTTATTATTTGAGTCACGCATCACTTGGTAGATGTGAGAGAAGGAAATTATAGATTTTTCACCACCCAGCGAGAAAACCAAAGAGTTCCCTAAACAATCCTCGGTGACATTACGCAATCTCTCCCTACAAAATAGGTAGACTTGTTGGAAGGGAAGAGCGAGCGAACCCCCCAGGCCATACTGCTGACAGAACTCTGCAAAGGTTAGGTATCTTTTATCAGTGATATAAAGGAGATCAAGCAAAGTCCCAATGCCCTTAGCCCTCCAGACCTTGAACATCTTATTTGTACTCCCCTGTGGGAGTTCTGGATGCTTCCACAACTTCAATACCCTAGACGCAAGGAATTGGCCTTTTTGGCAGCTTACGTGCCTCCTTCCATGCCACCATCATATCACGTTTAAAGGAGATTGTTTCAAACCTGGCGTCAGGAACTGCGTTCTCGTATGAAGCAAGTTAACTACTGGCCATGGATGGGACAAGTGGGTTTACAGGTTGAAGTTGGATAAGTGGCTAGTCCCCTGTATCCAGTCCAGGCAGTGTCTGAAAAGGTACGCTAAGTTGTACATTCTAATATTTGGTACGTTCAAACACCCCTTATCTCTTGGTAACATCAATTTTGTCAATGCAATGAGAGTAGAGTTGAGCGAACACCTGGATGTTCGGGTTCGAGAAGTTCGGCCTAACTTCCCGGAAATGTTCGGTTTCTGGATCCGAACTTCGTCCCGAACCCGAACCCCATTGAAGTCAATGGGGACCCGAACTTTACGGTACTAAAAAGGCTGTAAAACAGCCCAGGAAAGGGCTAGAGGGCTGCAAAAGGCAGCAACATGTAGGTAAATCCCCTGCAAACAAATGTGGATAGGGAAATGAATAAAAATAAAAATTAAATAAATAAAAATTAACCAAAATCAATTGGAGAGAGGTCCCATAGCAGAGAATCTGGCTTCACGTCACCCACCACTGGAACAGTCCATTCTCAGATATTTAGGCCCCGGCACCCAGGCAGAGGAGAGAGGTCCTGTAACAGAGAATCTGTCTTCATGTCAGCAGAGAATCAGGCTTCACGTCAGCCACCAATGCAACAGTCCATTGTCATATATTTAGGCCCAGCACACAGGCAGAGGAGAGAGGTCCCGTAACAGAGAATCTGTCTTCATGTCAGCAGAGAATCAGGCTTCACGTCAGCCACCACTGCAACAGTCCATTGTCATAAATTTAGGCCAAGCACCCAGGCAGAGGAGAGAGGTCCCGTAACAGACTCTGGCTTCATGTCACCAGAGAATCAGTCTTCATATCATAGCGTAGAATCAGGCTTCACGTCACCCACCACTTATTTGGCCCAATGTATTGTATTCAAATTCAGCTGAATATAAATTTGAGGCCTAGTATTTAGGCGCTGGGTGACCCGTATAGATTTAATGGCAGAATTAGACTTGGAAATGCACAGTAGCGTGTGTGTGAAGTTATTCTGAATGACCCTATGTGCACCTTGAATATTATATACCCTTTTAGGGGTAGATTTCAAATAGCTCTGATACAGCAGGAACCACTAAATTATGAAATTGCTAAATTGGGAATTGTATTTCAACCCAGAACAAAAAATGTGCTTTGACGGACACTAATTAACTTTCCCAGCCAGAACAGTACAGCGGTAAAGACAGATTTAGCGGGATATAAATTTGAGGCCTAGTATTTAGGCGCTGGGTGACCGGTATGGATTTACTGACAGAATTAGACTGGGATATGGCCAAAAAATAACCACACTATTGCTGGTTAAATGCACTTGGTGTGACAGCTTGACCAACCACACTACTGAGGATTAAATGCACTTGGTGACGGGCGCAGCTTTCCTCTGATGTAGTATATGGCCAAAAAATGAACAGACTATTGCTGGTTAAATGCACTTGGTGTGACAGCTTCACCCTGATGTAGGCTTTAGCCAAAAAACAACCACACCATTGAGGGTTAAATGCACTTGGTCTAAAAACAGTGAGCAATTGAGTATCAGCAGCTCAATGATCCACAGCTGCAGATCGATCAATTAATCAATGTCCTTTGGAGGAGTTAATCTGCCTAATCTCGCCCTACTGTCGCAGCCGCAACCTCTCCCTATGATCTTGCAGTTGTTGAGTGATCTTTTTTTTAAGTCCCCTTACAGAAGCCATCATCCTCCCTCTAAGGACAGCCTTGGCAGCATCCCAGAACAGCGAGGGGTTAGATAGACTAGAAACTTTATCTCCTCTGTACTCTAGATACCAGCCTAGGACAATATCTCTAAAGTTATCATCGTTATACAAGTAAAAGGGGAACCTCCACATAATTTCCTGGCCTTTAGGCTGCGGCTCTAAAAAAACTATATAAATTGTAGTGTGATCCGAGAGCACCATGTCATGTATTTTTGGTTCCGCTACCCTAGGCTTCAGTGTTTCCGACACTAGGAAATAATCTATCCTGGACCATGAGTCATATGGTGTGGAATAGAATGTAAACTCTCTACCCTCTGGATTCGCATACCTCCAGGTGTGAAGTAGAGCAGTATCTAGTAGGAAGGGTTCTATGAAACTATTGCGCGTTTGTATCGCCTCAACGTGGGTGTTTGACTTTTTCCTATCATCCACAGTGTTGAATACAGTGTTCAGGTCTCCCCCAACATTACGCTTCGGGACAGGGTCTCTATTAATTTTAATTGCCAAATCATCAAAAGATTGCTTATTGTCCACATTAGGTCCATAGACATTATAAATCATAATTTATTCTGACCCAACTTTGATGTGCAGAACAGAACAACGGCCTTGGTAGTCAGGTTCAGTCACCAGTACGTCACAAGCCAGATTCCTGTGAAGGAGAAAACATACTTGTGGCGAAACCAACCTCGCGACTGGGTTTTGGAGAGGGCTGTTTAAAAGCCTCTTGCCTCAGGATTATGGCCCATAGTAACTTTAAAGGAGAAAACAGACCGGCCGCACAGCTTAAATCTGTCTGTGGAATTGTATTTTATGTTATTATGCGTTCGGTTAAATTGTATGTTATGTGAGGGCACCCAGATAGCTAATAGTATTGTATTCATGTATTCTGAGTGCCATTCACCTAATGATATGCACTCAGACTTGAGCTATCTGGGGATATGTTAAATGTCTGTGTTTGCTGTGGGGGTGTGACATTGTGTGTTTGGGTGGTAATTCCTGTCCTGTTGTCTCCACATGTGTATTGGTGATCTCCCCTTTGTCCTGAGAGATAATTGGATTGTGTTCGGTCGTCTCCAGGACGGAGGGGAGGAAACCATGATGCATTGTGGGGATATGTTGTATCTGTCCTGTATCTGCAACAAACTGTAATAAAAACCAGGCTGGGTGTGCCAGCACTTCAGAGCACTGCTTGACCCTCAACACGGAGCCTTGTCTCGTTATTGGGGGGATTCCATGTATGCTGTTGGAGACTGATTGCCAGGAGTGTAAGCTGACTGATACGCTTTTCCTGTTCGCCTGCCGACAGCTATCTGCGAGGTTCCAGTTTGGAGTGCTATTTTGTATCCAGTTCGGGAGGTTGGTGTTCTGCAGTAGCTGTGCCTGTCTCTCGGAAAGGGGCATATCGCCTAAACGGATTTTAACCCCTTGTCTGCTGAAACGGTCCGTTACAATACTCCAGCCTTGCGATTCACTGCGGGACAACCCACCACCGTCCCCACCCACTGTTTCTTCATTCTGCAAAAGTCGCTTTCCGATAAGTTTCTTGCAACATTGCTATGTTGGCCCCTAAAAGTTTTAACCGTCCCAATATCTTGTTACGTTTTTGGGGTGAACGTAACCCTTTAACGTTCCATGACACTATCTTCATATTGTATAAAAGAGGTGTTACAAGTTCCCATGGCGATTATCGTCTCATGTGCTGCGGAGCTCACGCGCTCGACTCCCTCACATGGCGGCGCCATAACCGGAAGAACTTGATTGTGTTTTTAGTAATTTTGTTTTACCCCAAAAAAAATTAGTTATTGCCAATCAAGGATTATAAAGTTTATATTTACATATATCTAAAATATCAACCTTTTACTTATCAGTTCTACACTTCAATTTTAGTCAAAATGTTTATAACATTTATTACACCCATTGTAGAACTCAGGTCAATCTATGAATATTTCGCTCCATGTTTGATACTTAACACTGTTAAGTATTTTCTGTAAATTAAAAACATAATTTTTACAGAATCAGAAAATATATAATTCTGCATTGTTGTTTATGAAATAAAAAAAAAAAGAATATGGAGCAGAAAAATATATAAACACATTACGTAATTTTCAACTTGGTTGCTCCAATAATATTATCTAATAAAAAAAATGTATTTAATTTTGTAAGTGTAGTAAAGAAATATTATTAAAGCTACAATTTAAGGCCATAACAAACTGTAAACCTGTAAAACATCAGCATTGAAATGTAGACTATGTAGTTAAATTAATTGAAAAATAGTATACACACACATCAAAGCACAAATTGTAGTCTTATTAGGCCCCTACATGACTCATATAGATCAGGACAGTCAGCTGCATCCACCAGAGGATATTAGAAAATGGTATTGAATGAGGCCTGCATATAGCTAGGCTCAAATCAGCAGGACATGTAGCAGCAGCAGTAGATAGACTGTTTTTAGGCCCCTAGATGACTCATATATATCAGGAGTCTTGACAGGAGATAGCATCCAACAGAGGATATTGGAAAATTGTATTGAATGAGGCCTGCATATAGCTAGGCTCAAATCAGCAGGACATGTAGCAGCAGCAGTAGATAGACTGTTTTTAGGCCCCTAGATGACTCATATATCAGGAGTCTTGACAGGAGACAGCATGCAACAGAGGATATTGGAAAATTGTATTGAATGAGGCCTGCATATAGCTAGGCTCAAATCAGCAGGACATGTAGCAGCCGTAGTAGATAGAGTGTTTTTAGGCCCCTAGATGACTCATATATATCAGGAGTCTTGACAGGAGATAGCATCCAACAGAGGATATTGGAAAATTGTATTGAATGAGGCCTGCATATAGCTAGGCTCAAATCAGCAGGACATGTAGCAGCAGCAGTAGATAGACTGTTTTTAGGCCCCTAGATGACTCATATATATCAGGAGTCTTGACAGGAGACAGCATGCAACAGAGGATATTGGAAAATTGTATTGAATGAGGCCTGCATATAGCTAGGCTCAAATCAGCAGGACATGTAGCAGCAGCAGTAGATAGACTGTTTTTAGGCCCCTAGATGACTCATATATCAGGAGTCTTGACAGGAGATAGCATCCAACAGAGGATATTGGAAAATTGTATTGAATGAGGCCTGCATATAGCTAGGCTCAAATCAGCAGGACATGTAGCAGCAGCAGTAGATAGAGTGTTTTTAGGCCCCTAGATGACTCATATATATCAGGAGTCTTGACAGGAGATAGCATCCAACAGAGGATATTGGAAAATTGTATTGAATGAGGCCTGCATATAGCTAGGCTCAAATCAGCAGGACATGTAGCAGCAGCAGTAGATAGACTGTTTTTAGGCCCCTAGATGACATCATATATATCAGGAGTCTGGACAGGAGACAGCATCCAACAGAGGATATTGGAAAATTGTATTGAATGAGGCCTGCATATAGCTAGGCTCAAATCAGCAGGACATGTAGCAGCAGCAGTAGATAGACTGTTTTTAGGCCCCTAGATGACTCATATATATCAGGAGTCTGGACAGGAGACAGCATCCAACAGAGGATATTGGAAAATTGTATTGAATGAGGCCTGCATATAGCTAGGCTCAAATCAGCAGGACATGTAGCAGCAGCAGTAGATAGAGTGTTTTTAGGCCCCTAGATGACTCATATATATCAGGAGTCTGGACAGGAGACAGCATCCAACAGAGGATATTGGAAAATTGTATTGAATGAGGCCTGCATATAGCTAGGCTCAAATCAGCAGGACATGTAGCAGCAGCAGTAGATAGACTGTTTTTAGGCCCCTAGATGACACATATATCAGGAGTCTGGACAGGAGACAGCATGCAACAGAGGATATTGGAAAATTGTATTGAATGAGGCCTGCATATAGCTAGGCTCAAATCAGCAGGACATGTAGCAGCAGCAGTAGATAGACTGTTTTTAGGCCCCTAGATGACTCATATATATCAGGAGTCTTGACAGGAGACAGCATGCAACAGAGGATATTGGAAAATTGTATTGAATGAGGCCTGCATATAGCTAGGCTCAAATCAGCAGGACATGTAGCAGCAGCAGTAGATAGACTGTTTTTAGGCCCCTAGATGACTCATATATATCAGGAGTCTTGACAGGAGACAGCATGCAACAGAGGATATTGGAAAATTGTATTGAATGAGGCCTGCATATAGCTAGGCTCAAATCAGCAGGACATGTAGCAGCAGCAGTAGATAGACTGTTTTTAGGCCCCTAGATGACTCATATATATCAGGAGTCTTGACAGGAGACAGCATGCAACAGAGGATATTGGAAAATTGTATTGAATGAGGCCTGCATATAGCTAGGCTCAAATCAGCAGGACATGTAGCAGCAGCAGTAGATAGACTGTTTTTAGGCCCCTAGATGACTCATATATCAGGAGTCTTGACAGGAGACAGCATCCAACAGAGGATATTGGAAAATTGTATTGAATGAGGCCTGCATATAGCTAGGCTCAAATCAGCAGGACATGTAGCAGCAGCAGTAGATAGACTGTTTTTAGGCCCCTAGATGACTCATATATATCAGGAGTCTTGACAGGAGATAGCATCCAACAGAGGATATTGGAAAATTGTATTGAATGAGGCCTGCATATAGCTAGGCTCAAATCAGCAGGACATGTAGCAGCAGCAGTAGATAGACTGTTTTTAGGCCCCTAGATGACACATATATATCAGGAGTCTGGACAGGAGACAGCATGCAACAGAGGATATTGGAAAATTGTATTGAATGAGGCCTGCATATAGCTAGGCTCAAATCAGCAGGACATGTAGCAGCAGCAGTAGATAGACTGTTTTTAGGCCCCTAGATGACTCATATATCAGGAGTCTTGACAGGAGACAGCATGCAACAGAGGATATTGGAAAATTGTATTGAATGAGGCCTGCATATAGCTAGGCTCAAATCAGCAGGACATGTAGCAGCAGCAGTAGATAGAGTGTTTTTAGGCCCCTAGATGACTCATATATATCAGGAGTCTTGACAGGAGACAGCATCCAACAGAGGATATTGGAAAATTGTATTGAATGAGGCCTGCATATAGCTAGGCTCAAATCAGCAGGACATGTAGCTGCAGCAGTAGATAGACTGTTTTTAGGCCCCTAGATGACACATATATATCAGGAGTCTGGACAGGAGACAGCATGCAACAGAGGATATTGGAAAATTGTATTGAATGAGGCCTGCATATAGCTAGGCTCAAATCAGCAGGACATGTAGCAGCAGCAGTAGATAGACTGTTTTTAGGCCCCTAGATGACACATATATATCAGGAGTCTGGACAGGAGATAGCATCCAACAGAGGATATTGGAAAATTGTATTGAATGAGGCCTGCATATAGCTAGGCTCAAATCAGCAGGACATGTAGCAGCAGCAGTAGATAGAGTGTTTTTAGGCCCCTAGATGACTCATATATATCAGGAGTCTTGACAGGAGACAGCATGCAACAGAGGATATTGGAAAATATCATTGAATGAGGCCTGCATATAGCTAGGCTCAAATCAGCAGGACATGTAGCAGCAGCAGTAGATAGACTAGCCAGTTGTGTTAGTGTCCATGTCATTAATAAACATTAAAAAACAACGGAAAATTGGAGGGAGAGCAAAGGAGAGGGATGAACAAGGGACCCTTCAGCGCCCTGAACCGACAGCGGGGGCCAAGAAGTCACTGCCGATCCAGGACTCATTCATTTTAATGAATGTGAGTCTGTCCACAGAGTCAGTGGACAGACGGGTCCTCTTGTCGGTGACCACCCCACCTGCCGCGCTGAAAGTCCGCTCAGACAGTACGCTGGAGGGGGGGCAAGAAAGTAACTCCAGCGCATACTGAGCCAGCTCACGGCAGGTGTCCAGCCTGGCAACCCAGTACTCCATGGGGTCGTCGGTGTTCATGCTGTCGGAAGCACCAACGGACCCCATGTAGTCTGCCACCATGCGGGCAAGCCGATGGTGGTGACTGATGCTGCTGCTGCTGCTGGTGGTACTGGGTCGCACAGACTGGTAGAACAGCCTCATCTCACCCATAAGGTCACCTGCTCGGCTGGTGCTGCTGGTTCCAGCCACCTGCTGGGTGAGATGGGCGGGGAGAACTGGAGCGTGAGGCCTAGGGTTTGCCTCCTCCAGCCGGTGGACCAGACAGGCCCGCAATTTTTCAATACGGGCCTGCCTCCGGCTGGCTGGTAGAAACTGCTCCAGTTTCCCCTTGCAGCGAGGGTCTAAAAGGGTGGCCAACCAAAACTCATCCCTCTCCTTTATTTTTATGATCCGGGGGTCCCTCCTGAGGCATCGCAGCATATGGGCAGCCATGGGAAAGAGCACAGCCCGCTGTGACTCTTCAGAGCTACCCGGGACCATGACCTCTTGGTCCTCCTGCTGCCGATGCCGCTGCTCCCGGTCGGAGGTGCCCCACCCCCGGACTATCGGTGCCCCCAGCACAGGCTCTCCCTCCTGACCAAGCCCAGACTCCTGGATGTCTACTAATTCATCCTCCTCCTCGTCGTCCTGGGCCTGGTCATGGTGGAGCATGGTTGACTCTTCATGCTCCACCAAGGCACTCTCCCCAGCCTCAAGCAGGCGATCTAGTGTCCTGTCCAGCAGGAACACTAAGGGGAGCACGTCGTTGAGGCCAACATGCTCCCTGCTGACCATCTTTGTCGCCTGCTCGAATGGGGCCAACACGTGGCAGACTTGCTGAATCTGCCCCCACTCCGCATTAGTGACATAGGGGAGTGGGTGTGATGGCCCTGGAGTGCCTAGCTCCAGCAGGTATTCCCTCACCGCCCGTCGCTGCTCCCACAACCTCTCCAGCATGTTGAGGGTGGAGTTCCACCGCGTCACACTGTCCATAATCAGCCTGTGGGTAGGCAGGCTGTTGTCCCGCTGCAGTTTGGACAGGGACGCGGCGGCGGTTGGGGATCGGCGGAAGTGGCTGGCAATCCTACGTACCCTCTGCACAATGTCACTCAACCCTGGGTAAGTGCGGAGGAATTTCTGAACCACAAGGTTGAGGACATGTGCCATGCAGGGCACGTGTGTGAGACTGCCAGCCTGAAGGGCGGCGAGTAGGTTGCTGCCGTTGTCACAGACAACCATACCTGCCTGGAGACTTCGGGGTGTCAGCCACTTCTGGACCTGAGCCTGTAGTGCGGACAGAACATCAGGTCCAGTGTGTCTCCGTTCCCCCAAGCTCACAAGCTGGAGCACAGCCTGGCAGCGGACGTGCCCCACACTTGCGTAGCTACGGGGACGCTTGCTTGGGGGCTCAGCAACAGTGGAGACTGTGGCTTGCGGGAGAGGAGCATTTCTCCCATGGACACCCCGGGGCGGCACCACAAACTCAGATGCCGCCGTTCCCTCCCCGGCGCCTCGGAGGGAAACCCAATGGGCTGTAAAGCTTAGGTATCGACCCTGCCCATGCCTGCTGGTCCAAGCATCCATTGTGAGATGCACCCTGTCGCTGACAGCATGATCCAGCGACAGGCATACATTCTGCACAAGGTGCTGGTGTAGGGCAGGGACGCCAGTCCTGGCAAAGTAATGGCGGCTGGGGACACGCCATCTGGGTTGGGCCTGCTCCAACATCTGCCTAAATGGGTTGCTGTCAACCAGATTGTACGGAAGCAGATGTTGGGAAATAACCCTTGCCAGGAGCCCATTGAGTGAACGCACACGTCGGTCCCCTGGGGCATAGGGCGCGGTGCGTTCAAAAGCATCAGCAACTGATGGCTGGCGCCGGACGGCAGAGGAGGAGATAGAGGAGGGTGCACTGGTTGCAGAGGGATGGCTGCCGGTACCAATACCTCTACTAGAGGGAGCTGGGGGGTGGGAATCAGTAGCAATTGAGAGGGGGAGCTGCTGTACAGTGGCAGGAGCTGCTGTCCCCTGCACACTGCCGGTGGCGCTGCTGCTACTACCACTCTTACTCTGTTCCCACTCCCGCCAGTGGTTCAGTCGCACGTGCTGGTTCAGGGCTGTGGTACCCAGCCGAGCAACTGACCTCCCTCTCCTCACCCTGGCATGGCAGAGATTACAAATGGCAACAGTAACATCATCTGTTGCCAGGGTGAAGAAAGCCCAAACAGGCGACTTCCGCACCAACCTCCTGTCCGATGGGGTGGTGCTGGCTTGCGCCTGTTGGGTCTCGGTGCGCACAGGTGGAGCATGCTGCTGCTGCTGCCTGCTACTCTCAACAGTAGAGCCCCTGCCAATGGGCTCCCTGGAGACCTGGCGCACCGTTTGCCTCGGGTGCCTACCTTCTTCAGTGCTGCTGTCACCTGCCAAAGTAGGTGGCACCCATTCGGCGTCACCCTCCTCCTCATCTGCAATGTCAGACCCGGTGCCAAACTGTGGTGGACTGAGGGGAACAGCTGACATGGAGCCCCTGACTGGGATCCGCTGTCCCCTCGCTGACACCTGGGTCTGACTAGGTGCGGGTTTGGTGTTTTTCAAACCACCCGCACCTGCTGGAAGGGATTTCAAAGGGGTACGTATAGTTACCCCCTCCTCCTCGTTATCATCAATCCCTTCCAAAAAGTCCTGCCCATCTTGAGGGCTGAACTGCATTTCAGCCTCCTGCATAGCCTCCCCCAGAATGTCCAGCTCAGTGTCCTCGTCTTCGAACATGAGCGGGGACAATTCTGTGGGGGTGGGGGTTGCGTGTACAGGAGGCGTAGATCTGCCGCTACTGCTGCTGCTGTGAACTGGGGCTGAGGACTCCGTGGCACTGGAGTCAGCCACCAAAGCCATCACTTTCTCGGCGTCCTGAGACTGTATGGCCCTTGGACGACTGCTAAAACCAAAGAAGTCACGGATCAGGCGGACACCCCTGCCACCTGCCCCTGCCTGTCCGTGACTGGAGGAGCGGCCCCGTGCTGGCAGCGGTCCAGCATCGGAACTGAGTCCTCTACCGCGGCTGCCTGCGCGGCCCCGTGCACTCATATTTAGTTTATTTATGAAACCAATTTAAAATGTGTTTTTGGTAAAACTTTTTTGGGGTAGGGACTTTTAAAAATAAAATAAAAATTTATGTAAAAAAAATGAAATAAAATAAATGAAAGTAATAAACCTCAAATAAAACCCCTAACGTAAAAACCTAACTAATTCTAAGAAAATATAAAACTTTTTTTTTGTCTTTTATGACAAACTAAGACAAACACAGAAACACACAGACAATCAGACACAAACACAGAACAAACTAAACCTTTTTTTGGTTTTATAAAACTAACAAAGGAAAACGGAGACAATCAAACGGAAATACAAGACAAATGTAACTAAACAAAAAAAAAAAACTTTTTTTTTTCTAACTATAAAACAGAAAAAACGCGGACAATCAGACGCAAAGACAAGACAGATGTAACAAATCTAAACAGAAATAACCAACTTTTTTTTTTTTTTTTTTTTCTTTCTCTAACTGTAAAACACTGAAAACGCGGACAATAAAACACAAAGACAAGACAGATGTAACAAAGCTAAACAGAAAGAACCAAACTTTTTTTTTTTTTTTTTTTACTTTAAAACACTAAAAACGCGGACAATCAGACGCAAAGACAAAACAGATGTAACAAAGATAAAACAAAAAAAAGTAAACTAACAAAGAAACAGAAAGACAGTCAAACAAAAAACTATTAAAACAAAACTTTTTAACAAGGACAGACAGAAAGACAGAAAATTACCCTAAATCCCTAACTGACCTAACCTAAAATCTGTCCTAAATAACCCTAAACACTAACCTAATCTATTAATCTATAACAATTTGTTTTTTCAAGTCCCTAACTCCCTATACCTATATGCCCTACACAGATCCCTGCACTAAAACCTATCAGCTAACTGTATCTTGAATCTTTTACCTAACTAATCTAACCTATCTAATAATTGAGACCCTAAAAGCTATTCCCTAATCAATCACTAGTACTACCTAACACTAACTAGCTAAATAAAAGTAACAATGCGAATTTTTTGCTCAATAGAAACCAACAGCTCACAATCACTAGCTCCTAACTCTCCAAAAACTACACCCACAAAGTGGATACCAGGGAGTGCCTCGATTTATATAGTGAGAGGTAGACTACGTTCTGATTGGTTGCTAGGGTTGTTACTAAGCTCTGACAATGCCTTCTCATTGGCTATAAGCAAAATTTGGGAGGGGATAACAATCAACTCACATGGGATTCAAGAAAAAAATACGAATATTCGGGTTACAAATAATTCGCAATATTAATCCATGCGCATAAGATGATGCAATAGACTACAAACTTACATCATACGAATTGAATAATGCGAATTATTAATGGCCGCTTTTCCGCATTATAAGAACCGTTGTAAAATAAGCTATATGCACTGGTATTTGAAGGGTCACTCAGTAATGGATTGGATCGCAAAAAAGCTGTAAGCAATAAGCCGCTAACAGTAGTTCAGAAGGGCTGACCATTACGCGAAAGGAATTTTATACGAATATTACAGCAGCGAATATTCGCATAATATTTATATAGTTTTAATTGTGTGGGTAAGGATACTGAACACTTTTTAAAATGTCAAGTGAATTCTAGGCACGGTTGCTTGCCATGACTAGGCACGGTTGCTTGACATGACTCATGGAACATAACTTTTTCTTTGCGAAAAAAATCGTCTTTACAATAAGCGAGTGGATCGGATCGCAAAAAAGCTTTAAGCAATAAGCCGCTAACAGTAGTTCAGAAGGGCTGACCATTACGCGAAAGGAATTTTATACGAATATTACAGCAGCGAATCTTCGCATAATATTTATATAGTTTTAATTGTGTGGGTAAGGATACTGAACACTTTTTAAAATGTCAAGTGAATTCTAGGCACGGTTGCTTGCCATGACTAGGCACGGTTGCTTGACATGACTCATGGAACATAACTTTTTCTTTGCGAAAAAAATCGTCTTTACAATAAGCGAGTGGATCGGATCGCAAAAAAGCTTTAAGCAATAAGCCGCTAACAGTAGTTCAGAAGGGCTGACCATTACGCGAAAGGAATTTTATACGAATATTACAGCAGCGAATCTTCGCATAATATTTATATAGTTTTAATTGTGTGGGTAAGGATACTGAACACTTTTTAAAATGTCAAGTGAATTCTAGGCACGGTTGCTTGCCATGACTAGGCACGGTTGCTTGACATGACTCATGGAACATAACTTTTTATTTGCGAAAAAAATCGTCTTTACAATAAGCGAGTGGATCGGATCGCAAAAAAGCTTTAAGCAAGAGCATAGTAATGCTTGACTGATGAAAGAATGAATAGGAATATTTCAAATATAGTGCTATATAAGAAATATAAGGATGGAATATGGCAGTGTCAATGTCAAGTTGAAATAGCAATTACATAAAGATATTCTTAATATTGCTCCAACTTCGTCTTTTAGAATATTCGTAACATTCTGAAAGACGAAATTAGAGCAATAGTACGAAATTTCGTAAAATAGACAGAGATTGTATTTAAGCTAATATACTGCTATAGTAATATTTTTTAATAGTGTACATATTTTACAAAAGTTAAGTTCAGAAGAGGCAAAAAAAAATTTGAGGAAAAAAAAGGGATTATAGCACTATATTAGCTAAATTACAATCTATATGTGTATTTTACGAAATTTCGTACTATTGCTCTAACTTCGTATTTTAGAATATTCGTAATATTCTAAAAGACGAAGTTAGAGCAATATTAAGAACATTTGCAAAATACGAAATTGCGATGCGAGTAATATAATACGAAATAATCGCATGAAGATTTCGATTTAGCACTGCTATATTCCATCTTCTAGCCTAGTGTGGAATATAGCAGTGCTAAGTTAGCACAGCTATATTCCACACTAGGCTAGAATATGGAATATAGCAGAGCTAAGTTGAAATCTTCATGCGATTATTTCGTATTATATTACTCGCATCGCAATTTCAACTATTGCGAAATTTCGTAAAATACACATAGATTGTAATTTAGCTAATATGGATGGAATATAGCAGTAAGTTGAAAACGCCACTGACTGGAGCAGCCAGGAAGCCAGGAATCCAAAGGACAGGTAAGAACAACTTTAGAGAAGTGGGAAAGAAAAAAATATAATAATAAAAAATAAAAATAAAAAAACGAATATTCGAAATCGCGAATATATAGAAGGATATTCTAAATATTCGCGAAATCTCGAAATTGCGATATTCGAGAAAAAAATTCGCAATTCGAATATTCGCGCTCAACACTAGTATTTAGGCGCTGGGTCACCGGTATGGATTTAGTGACAGAATTAGACTTGGAAATGCACAGTAGCGTGTGTGTGAAGTTATTCTGAATGACCCTATGTGCACCTTGAATATTATATACCCTTTTAGGGATAGATTTCAAATAGCTCTGATATAGCAGAAACCACTAAATTATGAAATTGCTAAATTGGGAATTGTACTTCAACCCAGAACAAAAAATGTGCTTTGACGGACACTAAATATCTTGCCCAGCAACAACAGTACAGCGGTGGGTAACGAGAGATTTAGAGGGATTTAAATTTGAGGCCTAGTATTTAGGCGCTGGGTCACCGGTATGGATTTAGTGACAGAATTAGACTTGGAAATGCACAGAAGCGTGTGTGTGAAGTTATTCTGAATGACCCTATGTGCACCTTCAATATTATATACCCTTTTAGGGATAGATTTCAAATAGCTCTGATATAGCAGAAACCACTAAATTATGAAATTGCTAAATTGGGAATTGTACTTCAACCCAGAACAAAAAATGTGCTTTGACGGACACTAAATATCTTGCCCAGCAACAACAGTACAGCGGTGGGTAACGAGAGATTTAGAGGGATTTAAATTTGAGGCCTAGTATTTAGGCGCTGGGTCACCGGTATGGATTTAGTGACAGAATTAGACTTGGAAATGCACAGAAGCGTGTGTGTGAAGTTATTCTGAATGACCCTATGTGCACCTTCAATATTATATACCCTTTTAGGGATAGATTTCAAATAGCTCTGATATAGCAGAAACCACTAAATTATGAAATTGCTAAATTGGGAATTGTACTTCAACCCAGAACAAAAAATGTGCTTTGACGGACACTAAATATCTTGCCCAGCAACAACAGTACAGCGGTGGGTAACGAGAGATTTAGAGGGATTTAAATTTGAGGCCTAGTATTTAGGCGCTGGGTCACCGGTATGGATTTAGTGACAGAATTAGACTTGGAAATGCACAGAAGCGGGTGTGTGAAGTTATTCTGAATGACCCTATGTGCACCTTCAATATTATATACCCTTTTAGGGATAGATTTCAAATAGCTCTGATATAGCAGAAACCACTAAATTATGAAATTGCTAAATTGGGAATTGTACTTCAACCCAGAACAAAAAATGTGCTTTGACGGACACTAAATATCTTGCCCAGCAACAACAGTACAGCGGTGGGTAACGAGAGATTTAGAGGGATTTAAATTTGAGGCCTAGTATTTAGGCGCTGGGTCACCGGTATGGATTTAGTGACAGAATTAGACTTGGAAATGCACAGAAGCGTGTGTGTGAAGTTATTCTGAATGACCCTATGTGCACCTTCAATATTATATACCCTTTTAGGGATAGATTTCAAATAGCTCTGATATAGCAGAAACCACTAAATTATGAAATTGCTAAATTGGGAATTGTACTTCAACCCAGAACAAAAAATGTGCTTTGACGGACACTAAATATCTTGCCCAGCAACAACAGTACAGCGGTGGGTAACGAGAGATTTAGAGGGATTTAAATTTGAGGCCTAGTATTTAGGCGCTGGGTCACCGGTATGGATTTAGTGACAGAATTAGACTTGGAAATGCACAGAAGCGTGTGTGTGAAGTTATTCTGAATGACCCTATGTGCACCTTCAATATTATATACCCTTTTAGGGATAGATTTCAAATAGCTCTGATATAGCAGAAACCACTAAATTATGAAATTGCTAAATTGGGAATTGTACTTCAACCCAGAACAAAAAATGTGCTTTGACGGAC
>NW_025334298.1:0-53509 GCF_014858855.1 Bufo gargarizans
CATTCCTGTAAAAAGAACACTGAAGCGGCAAGAACAGATAAATAATTAAAAAGCGCAGTTCTCCTTGTCTTTGAGTGCACGCTTCTAGTGTTCAGGGAAATTCCTTCTAAAATAGCCATGATAAAAAGTTAAAAGAAATTAAAAAGGGAAGCTTTTTCTTCTTACCTGGGCACAACTTTAGACAGCGTCGGCTTCACCAAAGGAGTCACTCGCGCTCTCATCGCCCACAGCCCAAGATGTCACAGACAACATCGTACTCACAGGAGAGGAGCTACCGTCACTCAGCTGGCCCCCCTCTTGCGCCATCCCGCCAGTCCAGACTAAGCCCATCTGCCTGTCCACATGTACCGGAGCCGCGACGTCGAGCCCCCCCCACGCCGGAGCAGGGGTTTCCTCCAGAACTGTCTCTGGAATTGTATACTCCGACTGGTTTAGTTCTCTCTCACCGTCTGGCTGGGGAAGAGAAATCCGTGGGACACCCTCGGTGTTAACCTCAGGTCCCCCAACGGCACTCTCCCCCGAGCCTTCTTCCACCACTTTACTAGCATCCCTCCGTTTTTTGGATGCCACTGTCCCACCTGGATCCTCCGGCGGGCTCATTGGCTGAGCAGGGACCGAGTGCGGGCCAGGCGGATCAGCATCATCCGGGTGGCCTTTATTCCCCATTTCCGGGGCGGGGTCACTCGTCCGCTGATCACTGGACTTCCGCTTAGGTTTGTGCCGTCTTTCCCTCGGTTCACCTGGTTGCGGGGGGCCGCTTGATGTATCCATATGCTCCGGCTCCTCTCCGTGTTTTTGTAGCTCATCTTGTTCCTCTCTCTGGGGCTGCGGTTCCGTCTGCTCCTCCGGTTGCCTCTGCTGCCCTGGTTGTGCCCTAGGACCTGCTTTTTGGGGACAATCACGTGCAAAGTGGCCAAAGTTAGAACAAAATAAACATTTTCTTCCAGCAGTACATTTATTACTTTCATGTGTTGTGCTTCCACATCTTTTGCAAGTACCTGGGCAACTAAGATTATCATGGCCGTATAGTTTACAAATTCTGCAGTATGACGGCATTTTATTAAAGAACATGTCACCCACCATGTCTCCCAGCTTAAAACGGGCTGGGGGTAAAATGAAACCTGCAGGATGTGTTGGGTCACGGCGACAGATCACTTTGAATACCCACTTGGAGGTTCAAATCCCAGCAGCATTAAAAACCTTTCTTACTGCGATGATCTTCTTAAAATAGGAAGATAAAAAGTGAGAAACATCATTAAGATCTGCAAAAGGACAATACATTTTTGTAACTATATTTTTGACTTCATCAGTTTCATGTTCATAAATTTTTAAACCTTCTAAACGACTATCATTCAACTTAGATGGGATCCTTGCGATAAAATCTTTAAAAACACCATCTTGCTCAAAGGTTATATCATACACTCTTCTCTTAGGATAGTCCTGTATGGCTAGAATCTCACGTTTCTGAATACCGAACACGCCACACAGGACTTAGTCAACTAGGTACAACAAATTATATTGCTCTTTTTTCTTTTCTGTGACATAAAAACGGACTGTGTTTTTAATTCTTGCGTAGTCTGGGATTTGGTGATCATTTCCCTCCTCTTTACTGCCTCTGGCTCCTTCTCCACTGGTTCCTTCTCCTCCTTGGGCTCTTCCATCAATAAGGTTTTTTCTTTTGGGGTTCCTCTTTCTTCTTCCCTGCCACCGCTGCAGAACTTCAATTCTCCGAAAAAATTCCTCCTCCGACTCCTCCTCCTTCCTCCATAGGGTCCCCTCCTCCTCCTCCGGGGTCTTCTGACATGGTGTTATTAGGCATTTTTTGTTTTTTCTCTCTGTCGAGCAAAAAAACGAATGCTCCCCTAGCCGTCCGGAGACTTCTAGGGGTAACGGGGATCGCAACTCGACGCCCCCGGGACTAAGCCTCTCTCCCAATAGCAGCAGACGATCCCCCCCAGGCCGAGAGAGAGGGTACCCGAGAGCTACCTTCTGACACAGAAGCAAGTGCAGCACCTCACAGTACTACACTTGATCTTAGCCAAAAGGCCGAGAAGCGATACCCGCTCGGCCTTGACAACGGGCCGCTGTTCGCCAACGCAGAGCACTTTTCAAGGCAACAACCTATAGGCCCCAGACACAGTCCGGGAGGCTTCTTTCTCTCACAAACCAGTGAAAACGTGCGTCCTACGCTCTGGAATCACCAGCATGCTCCACTTTGTGTTTTTCGTATCTGCATAGCTCCGCCCACCACTTTTGGTCACTCCTTTTCGTCGCACGCAATTCCTGGTGCCAAAGCACGCCAAGCAGAAAAACTGATAAGGAGTGAATAGAGAGTAGTGAAGGAGAAAAAAAAAAGGGTATGCATTGTTGATTGTGATGTCACGGCCCCATTGTTCAGTGTTCCGTCAGGGCCCTTGTGATGTCATCCACTGACCTGACATTACTTGACCTCTGACCTGACAAGCCTCTTGTGACACGCGCAGTGTTCCGTCCATTGGCCAGACAAGGTAGGTCCAGCTGTTGCTGATACATAGGAAGTGCTGGACTACATTTTAGCCTCCAAGTCATCCAGTTCAAAAGATCCACAAGAGGGAGACACAGGCAAAGCACTAGAAAAGCAAATTGGTTACATCCAGCCAACTTGCTACAAAAGGGTCAATTCCCAGGAACAACTCAGCAGCCCGCCCAGGTGTGTACAACAGGCCCAAATCAAACCCAAGGTGCGTGGAGTGGAGGTCCAAACACTTCATTCAGGTGATAAGCCAATTAACCCAACAATTAAGCCATCAATCTTAATTGGATTTGGGGTGTGAGGAGAGGTGACTGGCTGGCTGGGTTGCTTGGTGCTGAAACAAACCCACACACAGCTGATGCAATTAAGAGATTGACAGACTAGATGCAGCAGGTATGCAGAAAGCAGCAAGCACAGAACAGCCCGCACAGAAGAGAAGCTGAAGTGCAGACTATTCCTGAGGCAGGACACAACAACTTTCCACTTGCTTGCTGGAGGGATGCTTGAAATCCATCTCTCAATTTCATTCTGTTATTTTTTTATACTGGAATAGAAAGGGTGCACCGGTCCTGGAGGTACTGCAACACCAGGTAAATGCGTGGAGTGGACAGAGCAAGCTCTTTTTCCATCTCCCTGTTCGAAAAATCTGTTTAATACAGGGAGTGCAGAATTATTAGGCAAATGAATATTTTGACCACATCTTCCTCTTTATGCATGTTGTCTTACTCCAAGCTGTATAAGCTCGAAAGCCTACTACCAATTAAGCATATTAGGTGATGTGCATCTCTGTAATGAGAAGGGGTGTGGTCTAATGACATCAACACCCTATATCAGGTGTGCATAATTATTAGGCAACTTCCTTTCCTTTGGCAAAATGGGTCAAAAGAAGGACTTGACAGGCTCTGAAAAGTCAAAAATAGTGAGATATCTTGCAGAGGGATGCAGCACTCTAAAAATTGCAAAGCTTCTGAAGCGTGATCATCGAACAATCAAGCGTTTCATTCAAAATAGTCAACAGGGTCGCAAGAAGCGTGTGGAAAAACCAAGGCGCAAAATAACTGCCCATGAACTGAGAAAAGTCAAGCATGCAGCTGCCAAGATGCCACTTGCCACCAGTTTGGCCATATTTCAGAGCTGCAACATCACTGGAGTGCCCAAAAGCACAAGGTGTGCAATACTCAGAGACATGGCCAAGGTAAGAAAGGCTGAAAGACGACCACCACTGAACAAGACACACAAGCTGAAACGTCAAGACTGGGCCAAGAAATATCTCAAGACTGATTTCTCTAAGGTTTTATAGACTGATGAAATGAGAGTGAGTCTTGATGGGCCAGATGGATGGGCCCGTGGCTGGATTGGTAAAGGGCAGAGAGCTCCAGTCCGACTCAGACGCCAGCAAGGTGGAGGTGGAGTACTGGTTTGGGCTGGTATCATCAAAGATGAGCTTGTGGGGCCTTTTCGGGTTGAGGATGGAGTCAAGCTCAACTCCCAGTCCCACTGCCAGTTTCTGGAAGACACCTTCTTCAAGCAGTGGTACAGGAAGAAGTCTGCATCCTTCAAGAAAAACATGATTTTCATGCAGGACAATGCTCCATCACACGCGTCCAAGTACTCCACAGCGTGGCTGGCAAGAAAGGGTATAAAAGAAGAAAAAGTAATGACATGGCCTCCTTGTTCACCTGATCTGAACCCCATTGAGAACCTGTGGTCCATCATCAAATGTGAGATTTACAAGGAGGGAAAACAGTACACCTCTCTGAACAGTGTCTGGGAGGCTGTGGTTGCTGCTGCACGCAATGTTGATGGTGAACAGATCAAAACACTGACAGAATCCATGGATGGCAGGCTTTTGAGTGTCCTTGCAAAGAAAGGTGGCTATATTGGTCACTGATTTGTTATTGTTTTGTTTTTGAATGTCAGAAATGTATATTTGTGAATGTTGAGATGTTATATTGGTTTCACTGGTAAAAATAAATAATTGAAATGGGTATATATTTGTTTTTTGTTAAGTTGCCTAATAATTATGCACAGTGAAAGTCACCTGCACACACACACATCCCCCTAAAATAGCTAAAACTAAAAACAAACTAAAAACTACTTCCAAAAATATTCAGCTTTGATATTAATGAGTTTTTGGGGTTCATTGAGAACATGGTTGTTGTTCAATAATAAAATTAATCCTCAAAAATACAACTTGCCTAATAATTCTTCACTCCCTGTATATGGTCCCCAGATAGGGGACGTATCAGATATTAAACTGATAAGAACAGATTTTGCATTTATATTTGTAGTATGTTCTTATATTGGTGTTTCACGGTGAGAATAAAGTTCTTCTAATACAACATGTTCCAGAGATTAAAGTGCCATGTGCTCATTGCTTTTTGTTTTCCTAGATGTTTTTTATCAAGTAAAAAATATAAATAGAGTTCACTCAGTGCCAGTTTTATACATTGCCTTTCATCGATGTGGTCTTTTTTAAAGACTAAGATGTTGCAACTTTTCCATATAGCATTTTTAATACAACTAATAAAACACCATAAGACTCTTTCTTTTTCTTTGGGCAAGATTTCATGAATTCCATAAAATATTACCATATAGGATAATAACTTAAGACCAGTTAAGAATTTTAAAAGTTCACCACACTCTTTCCAAACATTTTGTGCAAAGGAGCAGTTCCCAAAAATGTGCAAACTCGACCCTATATAGCCGCAATTCCTTCTCGGGCATTTTTGCATGTTATTTAGTCCCCTTCTGAACTGGAATTCTCTTGTGGGCAGACAATCGTGCACAATCATATATATAATGTCCTTATGATCATTGATTAATTAAGTGTGGTTCACTCTCTTCCAAATCTCAGCACTTTTATTATATGGGAAGTTTTTTATTTGAGTCATATTTTCTGCCCTTTTCCTTATTTCTAGCAACAAGTGTCTAGGGTTCTTTAAGATTGCTGTGTCATACATCTCCAGCTTAAAAACTCGTATAATTTTTTCCAGAATAACATAGTGTTTAGGTGGAGAGATCAAGACTGGACTAGTTAGTGGCAGTGATAGCCATTTCCTTTTCCCGAATACATGTCCGGCAGCATACCTTAGAAAGAAGGTCCAGTTGCTTTCAGATGTAAGATGTTTGAAACAGAAACAGAAAAACTTGGTCAGCAAGAACCTTTTAATATTCGGGACATCCTTCCCTCCATTCAAAAGTGACTTGTGCATAGTCTCTCTTTTGAGCTTCTCAAAATTGGAGTTCCAGACAAACTGAAATATCATCCGCTGCAGTCTCCTTACTGTCAGATCATCTGGTGGGTATACGAGATTAAGGTGCAGCATAATCGGCAGAAGGATGGCTTTGATGATCAGGACTTTGCCAGCCATGGACAACTTTCTTAATTTCCAATAGTCGATCTTTTTGCTGACTTTCTCTCTCACTATGTCCCAACTCTGTTTGCCGTTGTTTTGTTTATCAAAAATTACCCCCTAAATCTTTATTTTGTCACTTTGCATTGACAGCTGAGGAATAGATATGTCAGTCCATTTTCCCAGCGTATAACAGTCACACTTGTCAACATTCAACTTAAATCCTGACGATTGACAGAAAAATTAAGTTATTTGTATCGCTCTTCTCAAAGCTGCCTGAGTTGTACAGAAGATGGATATGTCATCCATATAGCCAATTACCTTTACGTCGAGTCCTTTTCCCCCCTGGCAGGGGTGCTCCTTTCACCACTTTGTCTCTGCGTAACATAGCAAGCAGTGTCTCTATGGAACAAATAAAAAGGATAGGTGACAGTGGACAGCCTTGTTTTACTCCTGAGAGTAATTGCACTTTTTCTGTTTGATATCCATTCACTAAAATTTTGCTAAAAGAGTCTTTGTATAAAAGTTAAATCTGTCGTATAAAAAGATCAGGAAAGTCCATCTTCTTAAAAACCGACCATAAAAACACATGTGACACTCTGTCGAAAGCTTTTTGGAAGTCAAGGGATAAAATTGCTACATCTTGCTTCCTTTCCTGTTGGTACCATAAAACATCTTTAATAACATTAAGGTGCTCACTGATGCTCCTTCCAGGCACTGCACAGACTTGGTCTTTAAAAATAATGGATGATAAAACCTCTTTAAAACGGTTTACAAGGATTTTAGACATTATCTTGTAGTCAGTGTTCAACAACGTTATAGGTCTCCAGTTGGCAAGCTTCGTCCTGTCCCCTTTCTTAAAAATTAGCGACACCAATCCACTCCTCCATGATGTCGGCAGGACTTCAGTTTTAAAAGCTTCTAAAAACACATGATACAAGTCCACTCTTAAAAGATCCCAAAACCCTTTATAAAAATCGTCAGGAAGGCCCTGGGGCCTTTCCAGTTGAGAGGCTATTAAGCGCTGTATCTATTTCATCCAATGTTGTTTCTTTCACCAGCTTTGCTTGTTCAGCCTTAGATAAGGTGCTAGTTAGTGCGTTCAGTGCATCTTCAGCAAAAGCGTTGTCTATTTGTTTACAGTTGAAGAGATCTTGATAGAAATTGAAGGTTTTCTCCAGCATACCATTCATGCTTGTCTCGCCCTCCAGCTCTGTTACTAGAGCCCGGATTTTAGTTGCTTCCTTAAAAAAATATCGAGAGCACTTTTCATTTTCTTCCAAGGCTTCAATTTTGGTGCCATATATTATTTCCTTGCCTTTATTTTCAATGTGCCGCTGGATCTTCTCCTTCTGTTTGCTAATCAAGTCTTCCATATCAACACCAACACTCTTTAGCTTATAGAAGGTCTGCAACTGCGTATTTAGGTCTCTAAAAACCTTGGTCTTTTCACGAGCAAGTTGTATACTTTTGCGGATGAAGAATTCTTTAATTCTCTGTTTACAATGTTCCCACCACTCTAAATTGGATTGGAATTGTCTTTTGTTATTTTGAAGTTGCTTATAGTACTGTACAAAATCTGCCCTTTTTTCAGTATCATCCTTTCAGTTGCTAATATGAAGTCAATGCGGGACTTTACCTTAGAGTTCTCCCAAGTGTAACCAGGTTCAGAGGGATGTAATTTTCTCCAAGTGTCAATGATCGTGAAGTCCACAAGTAGATCCTTCAGTTGTTTTTCAGTCTTATCTTTTCTAGGATCTCCAGAGCTCCTCTTCTCACCTGACATGACACAGTTGAAATCCCCTGCAATAATAATTTCTGTGGGTCCAGGTATGTAGCATTGTATCGTCTCTATTAAGTTCGATCTTTCCTCTTTTATAGGGGAGGCATAGATATTAGGTTAACGGAAGTACATTCCTAGATAGTTTACATTTACCAGAAGTGCTCTCCCGGGAATAACTTCTGTAAAGGCATTTATTTTGAAGTCTTTGTTTTTAAAGAGGATGCCCACACCAGATGACTTAACTTCATTCTCGCCGGACCAGACGGATTCGCCCACCTTCCAGTCTTTTCTCAGATAGGAATAGTTCATGTCGTGCGCGATTCCGCACTCTTGCAGAAAGATGACGTCTATTTTCACAGTGGACAGAAAATCGAAAAAGCGGCCCTTCTGGCAGGGCCCTTCAGGCTCCTCACATTGAGGGAAGAGATGTTTAGGGTGTTACTCATCTACCATTCACAGACTTTAGATGGAAGAGTCTGTATCAGACATAAATCCGACAGATTGCGCCGGACTGTCAACGATGTCCGAATCGATGTCCTGGATGTTAGCCGGATCAGACAATGGAAGCTTATCTGGAGGTTCCTTCAAAGGGGGCACCAGAGGACCTTGCACATAAGTTGGCAACCTTTTAACAGAAGGTACAGCTTCATCTTCTTTAGACCCCTAGCCTCCTGACTTTCTCTTCCTAATGACATCTGTCTCCATTGCTTCTCCACCAGGGGCTGGACCCTCAGCCGCCACAGAAGATTTCTCCTCCACAGCAGCTTTGGATCCTCCTGGCTCCACGAGATCATAAAGATTTTGACCATCAGGGCAGTCGCCCCAGCTTCCCATATCAGCCTCTGGCTCAGGATCAGGAGCTTTTTTAGTCGATGGAGCAGGGGTCTGAGCGGCCTTCCCTTTAGCCACATCAGCAAAAGTTATTTTTAAACTGCAGTCTTTAAAGGCATGTCCGGTTTCCCCACAAACATTACACTTCCTTTCGTTTGGACAGGTAGCAGTTGAATGACCTTTCTGGTAACATTTTTTTCATATAGGGACAATTCTCTTGCTTGTGTCCAAAAGTGTAACATCTTCTGCAGAAGGTAGGCATTGCTCCATAAAAGAGTCTTCCTCTATCTCTTCCGATCATAAAAGTAGATGGAGGGTGATGGAGTCCTCCATACTCATCTGGGTCATCTCGAAATTTGACCACAAAGCAATATTTTCCAGTCCAAAAATCTTCAGAGTTGATCCTTTTTACTCCACGTTTTACAATGGTAGTATGTCTGCTTAGAAAGAACGTAATGGCCTCCAGTGAAACAAAGGGATTCCCCATATGGACCGTTATAACCTTTTCCTCTTCAGTATATAGAGCAACAAAATGAAGTCCTTTCAATTCCTTGTAGCAAATATTCCTCAGGATGCTCCGAGGAATGTTCGTAAAGGTCAACGTGAACTTCTGAGGTGCCTTTTGAAGCGCCAAAACTTTTTCTCTGCGGACATCCAGAACTCCAAGTAGAACGACTTGAACCAGGTGCTTCAGGGTGAACGTTTCTTTCGCATCTTCCTCAACGTAGATCAGGAAGCTGTTTCTGATTTTCGTCTCATTCTCAACAGCATATCTCAAAGAAGTAGTTGGGATCGCTGATGCCGCCATGTTAGATATCTTCCCCCCCTATAGCAGCAGGTGGCTTAAGGCACAAGGCCGATGCCACCAGGCCGAGGGTTCAAGAGTCTTCACACGACAACCTTTTTGGCTAGACACCTTGATCTAGCCAAAAGGCCGAGAAGCGATACCCGCTCGGCCTCGACAACGGGGCCGCTGATCGCCAACGCAGAGCATTTCTCAAGGCAACAACCTATAGGCCCCAGCCCCAGACACAGTCCGGGAGGCTTCTTTCTCTCACAAACCAGGGAAAACGTGCGTCCTACGCTCTGGAATCACCAGCATGCTCCACTTCGTGTTTTTCGTATCTGCATAGCTCCGCCCACCACTTTTTGTCACGCCTTTTCTTCGCACGCAATTCCTGGTGCCAATGCACGCCAAGCAGAAAAACTAATAAGGAGTGAATGGAGAGTAGTGAAGAAAAAAAGAAAAAGGGGGTATGCATTGTTGATTGTGATGTCACGGCCCCATTGTTGAGTTTTCCGTCAGGGCCCTTGTGATGTCATTAACTGACCAGACATTACTTGACCTCTGACCTGACAAGCCTCTTTTGACACGTGCAGTGTTCCGTCCATTGGCCAGACAAGGTAGGTGCAGCTGTTGCTGATACATGGGAAGTGCTGGACTACATTTTAGCCTCCAAGTCATCCAGTTCAAAAGATCCACAAGAGGGAGACACAGGCAAACAAACTTTACTTATTTACTAACTAAAGCCACTAGAAAAGCAAATTGGTTACATCCAGCCAACTTGCTACAAAAGGGTCAATTCCCAGGAACAACTCAGCAGCCCGCCCAGGTGTGCACAACAAGCCCAAATCAAACCCAAGGTGCGTGGAGTGGAGGTCCAAACACTTCATTCAGGTGATAAGCCAATTAACCCAACAATTTAGCCATCAATCTTAATTGGATTTGTGGTGTGAGGAGAGGTGACTGGCTGGCTGGGTTGCTTGGTGCTGGAACAAACCCACACACAGCTGATGCAATTAAGAGAATGACAGACTAGATGCAGCAGGTATGCAGAAAGCAGCAAACACAGAACAGCCCGCACAGAGGAGAAGCTGAAGTGCAGACTACTCCTGAGGCAGGACACAGCAACTTTCCACTTGCTTGCTGGAAGGATCCTTGAAATCCATCACTCAATTTCATTCAGTTTTTTTATACTGGAATAGAAAGGGTGCACCGGTCCTGGAGGTACTGCAATACCAGGTCAATGCGTGGAGTGGACAGAGCAAGCTCTTTTTTCATCTCCCTGTTCAATCCATTTAATATATGGTCCCCAGACAGAGGAGGTATCAGATATTAAACTGATAAGAACAGATTTTTTTTTTTAAGTTGACTACCCCAAAGGGGTATATTTTATTTCAAACAAATTATACATACAGAAAACTTATTATCTCATAAAAATTATTTTTCAAAATATAAATAACATGTATAAAATCATATAATAGACCCCCATTACCTTAAAAACCATTTGTTGCACATGAAAGGAGTGTTTTTCTTGTCCAATAAATATTACTTATACATTTCATCAATGATCATTTTTAAAATATTTTCAACAGAAATAACTTCATGCTTAAAACATAAAATGTTCCTGGCCGCCCAAAGAGCTGCTTTAACGCAATTGGTGATCTTCAATGCCATCGTCGTCTTGGTCCTTGAAGGGCACTGCAGACACCCATAAAATACACTGTCCATAGTTAAAACTTTTAGTCCTGTTATCTTCTTTATTAAGGGGAGCATTTTAGTCCATATCAATTGTGCAAAGTAACAGTACCAAAAAAGATGAAATACATCCTCCTCCTCTCTGCATACTCCCCTGGGACATTCAGCGGTGCCAATCAATCCTCTTCGGTGCTGGAATGCCCGGCATGGAAGACACTCATGAGTGCAGCTCCAGGCCAGGTCCTTCTGAGAATTAAAAAGATAATTAATATTAACCTGCTTCCATATTTGCTTACATTTTGTATCATTAAAATTTCTTATAGGGGCCATCAACTTTTCATTGCTAATTTCTTTTAAAATGGCCTTATTATTTTTTAAAATATCAACCCTCTTCTGGCTTAATTTAAAACAAATCGTTATTTTCTCTAAAATCTGATAAGAATGTGACAGGTTAAAAGAATATGGAGAGTTTAAAACAGTTTCAAACCACCCATTCTTTCTCATAAAATAACCTGTAAAATAACAAATAAAATAAGACCAATAATTATCTTTAAAAAGGGTGTTAAGACAGAAACTAAAACACTTTATTAAAATAAACGCTTTAATATCCGGGAAATTTTTTCCGCCTTTGAACTTGGGAAGCATCACCGTATTCCTCTGTAACTTATCCATTTTGGAACCCCAAAAGAAATTAAAACAAGCTTTATTGATTTTTTTAAGAATACGGTCCGACGGGGGAAACACCATACTTAAATATAATTAAAATAGGTAAAACTATCATCTTGATAATTAAAACCTTTCCCTCCATCGTCAGCTTCCTCAAGTTCCACATACACAATTTCATATTAACCTTTTCTGTCACCATGTCCCAATTCCTGAGGCCATCATTAGACTCACTGAAAGTAATCCCTAAAATCTTTACAGACTCAGGAATGTTAAGTTCATTTAAAACCATATCACCAACATTTAAAACGCTGCTCTTTAAAACCGGAGGTACAACAGAAATGTTCCACCTGTTTTCAAGCTTTTTGGACTGATGGGATGTCCCTACAAATTATCGCGACATCATCCATGTACCCCACTACTTTGGCCTCCAGTTCCCCCCCCCCCCGCCTGGCAGGGGGACTCCACGTATTTGTTTGTTTTTTCGCAGCATGATTAAAAGAGGCTCAATGGCGCATATAAAAAGTATAGGGGGCAAGGGACACCCCTGCTTCACTCCCGATTTTAAAATAACATCCTGAGTCTCAAAACCATTTATTAAAATTTTACTAGTGCAATGGTCATAAAAAGCTCTTAAAGACTGTAAAAACCCTTCCGGTATACCCATTTTCTTTAAAACTTTAAAAAGGTAAAAATTAGACACTCGGTCAAAGGCCTTTTCAAAGTCCAAAGATAAAATGGCGACTTTCGCTTTACTTTTTTTCGTATCATTAATAATATCTTTTAAAAGGTTTAAATTATCCCAAATACATCTCCCGGGTACCCCACAGACTTGGTTCTGGTGGTTAATTTTGCTTATTATCATCTTCATCCTGTTGGCGCATATTTTGGCCATTACCTTATAATCGCAGCATAAAAGGGTGATGGGTCTCCAATTTTTGATGTAATAGAGACACCTCACCCTTTTTCCAGGATCCCGGGAGAGTCTTGGACCTAAAAACCTCTTTAAAAAGATTAAACAAGTCTTCTTTTAAAACACCATAAAAGGTAACATAAAACTCAATAGGTATACCGTCAGGGCCAGGAACTTTCTCCTTCTTAAAACTCTTAATAGTTTCTAAAACTTCTTGCTCGGTAATATCCTGTAATAAAAATTGTTGAGATTCACAGTCTAAAATACTTTCGATCCCTTTCAGTGAGTCCTTTAAAAAAAGCTTATCTATTTTCTTTTCACTAAATAAATTAGAATAAAAATCATGGGCTTTTTTTAAAATTCCCTCTATATTTTCCTCTCCCCCAAGCTCTTTGATCTGGGTACGTTTATCTTGTTCTTATTTTAAAAAGTACCTGGAGCAGGTCTCGTTCTCTTCTAGATGTTTAATTTTAGAACAAAAAATTATCTCTTTTCCTTTCTGCTCCAGGTACTGAGTTATTTCTTTCTTACTATCTGAGATCTCCTTTTCCATATTTATACCCAGATCTCGGAGCTTATATTGCTTCTGCCGACGGGTATTTAATTTTTCATAATGCTCTCTTTTCTCTTGGGCCTTGCATTTCCCTTTTATTGATGAAAAAGGTTTTAATTTTAATTTTCATCATCTCCCACCATTTAACTATAGGAATATTGGGATTTCTTACCAGTCTGCAGTGCTTATAAAAGATGATAAAATCCGATAAAATCTTTGGATCTTTTAAAATGGAAACATTTAGTTTCCATGTTCTTTTCTTTTTGTAATTGCCGCCATACTGCACCTTAAAAGATAATAACTTATGATCCGAGAAAATATTAGATAAAAGCTTACAATAAAATGGCAGTATCTGATAAGAGCAGAGGATAAAATCAATTCTTGACTTAGAATTCACATTACTCCAAGTGGCGCCGGCCTCTTCTGGTAAAGTACTATTGCATTTTTAAAAAACGTCAGTAAGTTTAAAATCTAAAATAATATTTTTTAGCAGAGAGGAGGAGGCGTCATAATTTCTACATACTGCGTTTGAGAACCGGCGCTCACCTCTTAAAATACAGCTAAAATCTCCTGCTAAAATCAGAGGTTCAGAGTAATTAATAAAATAAGGTAAAATCTCTAACATTTCCATTCTTTTCTTTTTTTTCTGTAAAACCATTAAAATGTAAAAACTGCCACCTAATACCATAAATAAAAGCTTTTACTAATAAAATTCTCCCCGGTAAAATTTCACATACATGGTCTATTAAAACATTCCCTTTGAATAAAATAGCTACACCCCCGGACCTATTTTCATTTAACCCGGACCAAACTGATGGTCCGGGTTTTCAGTCCTCTTTATATTTTTTATAGTTTTGTCTGTGGGGGGTGCAGCATTCCTGTAAAAAGAACACTGAAGCGGCAAGAACAGATAAATAGTTAAAAAGCGCAGTTCTCCTTGTCTTTGAGTGCACGCTTCGAGTGTTCAGGGAAATTCCTTCTAAAATAGCCATGATAAAAAATTAAAAGAAATTAAAAAGGGAAGCTTTTTCTTCTTACCTGGGCACAACTTTAGACAGCGTCGGCTTCACCAAAGAAGTCACTCGCGCTCTCATCGCCCACAGCCCCAGATGTCACTGACTACATCGTACTCACAGGAGAGGAGCTACCGTCACTCAGCTGGCCCCCCTCTTGCATCATCCCGCCAACCCAGACTGAGCTCATCTGCCTGTCCACAGGTATCAGAGCTGCGGCTTTGAGCCCCCCCCCCCCACTCTGGGGCGAGGGTCTCCTCCAGACTGTTCCAAGTCTCTCTCACCGTCTGGCTGGGGAAGAGAAATCTGTGGGACACCCTCGGTGCTAACCTCAGGTCCCCCAACAGCACTCTCCCCAAAGCCTTCATCCTTCCGTTTTTTGGACGCCGCGGCCCCACCTGGATCCTCTGGCGGGCTCACTGGCTGCCCAGGGACCGAGTGCGGGCCAGGCAGATCAGCATCATCCGGGTGGCCTTTATTCCCCATTTCCGGGGCGGGGTCACTCGTCCGCTGATCACTGGACTTCCGCTTAGGTTTGTGCCGTCTTTCCCTCGGGTTACCTGGTTGCGGGGGGCCGCTTGTTGTATCCATATGCTCCGGCTCCTCTCCGTGTTTTTGTAGCTCATCTTGTTCCTCTCTCTGGGGCTGCGATTCCGTCTGCTCCACCGGTTGCCTCTGCTGCCCTGGTTGTGCCCTAGTACCTGCTTTTTGGGGACAATCACGTGCAAAGTGGCCAAAATTAGAACAAAAGAAACATTTTCTTCCAGCAGTACATTTATTACTTTCATGTGTTGTGTTTCCACATCTTTTGCAAGTACCTGGGCAACTAAGATTATCATGGCCGTATAGTTTACAAATTGTCAACTAAGTACAACAAATTATATTGCTCTTTTTTCTTTTCTGTGACATAAAAACGGACTGTATTCTTAATTCTTGCGTAGTCTGGGATTTGGTGATCATCTCCCTCCTCTTTACTGCCTCTGGCTCCTCCTCCTCCTTGGGCTCTTCCATCAATAGGGTTTTTCTTTTGGGGTTCCTCTTTCTTCTTCCCTGCCACCGCTGCATAACTTCTATTTTATAAAAAAATTCCTCCTCCGACTCCTCCTCCAACTCCTCCTCCTTCCTCCATTGGGTCCCCTCCTCCTCCTCCTCCTACTCCTCCTCTGGGGTCTTCTGCCATTAGGCGTTTTTGTTTTTTCTCTCTGTCGAGCGAAAAAACAAATGCTCCCCTAGCCGTCCAGAGACTTCTAGGGGTAACGGGGATCGCAACCCGACTGCCCCGGGACTAAGCCTCTCTCCCAATAGCAGCAGGGGGGGTGAAGTCCAGGCAATGAACCTAGGACGATCCCCCCAGGCCAAAAGAGAGCGTACCCGAGAGCTACCTTCTGACGTCTGACCAATTGCAGCACCTCACAATTTTTTTTATTTTATTTTTTAGTTGATGCGTCAGAAGACGCGGCATTTTTAAATCAATTACTTATTATGCCATACGCCTCATCATCCAGATCAACTTATTTTTTACTTTTTATTCATATTTTTTCTCTTATTTTTTTTTTTTAATATTTTTTTTTTTAAAGAATAAACAAACAACACATAAAAGACAAACATAACAAAAAACCAATCATCTACTATCTCTTCATCTTAACTTTTCTTCTTTCCTTCACCCACCAAATCTCAGCATTCTTCATCGTGTTTTCCTCAATAAAACTACTATCTTTTTCTTCTTTTCTTTCCTTTTCTTCGGCATAACTGAAAAAATTCTCTTCTTCTCTTTTCTTTCTTTTTTTTTCTTCTTTTTGGATACCTTTTCACAAATTCTGTCCAAAAATCTTCCTTAAAACTATCTTCTACTTTTCCTTCTTCTTCTTTCACTTCAATTTATTTTCCTTCACTTTCAGGTTTCTCTTCTTTACTTTCCATTTCTTTTCTCAAAGAATCTACTTTTACAAACTTTTTCCCTTTAGCCCAAAAACAAAAACCATAATATTCCCTTTTAAACTTTCTTCTTCTTTATCTTCTATTTCTTTTCTCCAAACAAGAAAACTTATCTGTCAATTCCAACATCCAATACAATTCATATAATAACTCTGTAACCTTGCCAACTCAAAATGTGATCTCAAAAAATATTTCTTCATTCTCCATGAACAGATCGTCCATTGAGATAATATATTTCTTCGCTTTTCTTGCTACCGATGACTGTATAAAAATAGTCGTTTTCAACATTTCCTCCTTTTCCACCCATCTGGCAAAAACTTGTTTACATATCTCTTCAGTCTTCAAAGTAACATCCACATACCTTCTTGAATGATTTTCTTGCATACAAAGCATGTCCTTTTTCTGAACACCCAAGGGTGTCTCCAGTATTCTCCAAACAGAAGTAACCAGACTCTCTCTTCCCATTATGTCGTCCTTAAAAAACACCCGTAGGCAGTTTTTCTTCTTCCAGAATTCCATCTTTTCCGCTTTAAAATACTTTCTCCAAACGGCAACGTACAGGAACTCCAAACAAATCCACAAGACTGCCCCCCACAGCTATGTGTGGTGACAGGGGTGATCGGGACTAAGCCGCCCCCCCAATAGCAGCACTGTCTTCCACTGCAGCTATCAACTGCAGCTTCTGCCAGAGGCCGAAGGTCCGGGTACCCGGGGCACCTCTGGCCAAGACCAGTGCAGCACCTCTCGATACTACACTTGATCTTAGCCAAAAGGCCGAGAAGCGATAACCCGGTCGGCCTCGACAACGGGGCCGCTTATCGCCAATGTGGAGCACTTCCCAAGGCAACAGCCTACAGGCCCTAGCCCCAGACACAGTCCGGGAGGCTTCTTTCTCTCACAAACCAGGGAAAACGTGCGTCCTACGCTCAGAAATCACCAGCATGCTCCTCTTCGTGTTCGCCATCTGTATAGCTCCGCCCACCACTTTTGGTCACGCCTTTTCATCGCACGCAATTCCTGGTGCCAAATCACGCCAAGCAGAAAAACTGATGATAAGGAGTGAATGGAGAGTAGTGGAAAAAATAAATAAAAAAAGGGGGGGTATGCATTGCTGATTGTGAAGTCACGGCCCTTGTGATGTCATCCACTGACCTAACCTTACTTGACCTCTGATATGACAAGCCTCTTGTGACACGTGCAGTGTTCCGTCCATTGGCCAGACAAGGTAGGTCCAGCTATTGCTGATACATAGGAAACGCTGGAGTACTTTTTAGCCTCCAAGTCATCCATCCAGTTCAAAAGATCCACAAGAGGGAGACACAGGCAAACAAACTTTACTTATTTACTAAAGCACTAGAAAACAAATTGGTTACATCCAGCATAATTGCTACAAAAGTGTCAATTCCCAGAAAAAACTCAGCAGCCTGCACTGGTGTGCAAAACAGGCCCAAATCAATGTAGAGTGGAGGTCCAAACACTGCATTCAGGTGATAAGCCAATTAACCCAACAATTAAGCCATCAATCTTAATTGGATTTGGGGTGTAAGGAGAGGTAACTGGCTGGCTGTCTGGGTTGCTTGGTGCTGGAACAAACCCACACACAGCTGATGCAATTAGGAGATTGACAGACTAGATGCAGCAGCAGGTATGCAGAAAGCAGCACAGCACAGCCCTGACTGAGGAGAAGCTGAAGTGCAGACTCCTGGGGCAGGACACAGCAACTTTCCACTTGCTTGCTGGAGGGATGCCTGAAATCCATCTCTCAATTTCATTCAGTTTTTTTTTATACTGGAGTAGAAGGGGTGCACCGGTCCTGGAGGTACTGCAATACCAGGTCAATGCGTGGAGTGGACAGAGCAAGCTCTTTTTCCATCTCCCTGTTCGAAAAATCCATTTAATATATGGTCCCCAGATAGGGGACGTATCAGATATTAAACTGATAAGAACAGATTTTTTTTTTTTTATCATTCAGAGTGGTAAGTAACATATTTCTCAGTATGCTTTCTTACAACGGAACAAGGGATTCCCAACCAGTCTCCCAAGCTGGTACTTGCCATGCCTTAAAACTGCTTATCTTCTGCGATCTGACGAGTGCAGGTACAATCAGCTTAGGATAACCGTTGTACAAAAAAAACTGTCTGAGCTCATTACTTCACCGTTCATCCTTATGGCATATATTGAAAACTTTTTTATTTTTTTCCTAATTTATTTTCCAAATAGGCATCCTGTCCCTATATTCTGCACCATGACCTCCACTATCTAAACCACCACCATGCTTTCTATCCCAACAATATATAATATACAATCTTGATAAAATTAATCTTACACAGTCCTTTTCATCCACCAACTCTCTTTTGAACACACATAAATTCCTAGCATCCCACAAGCTTTCCAAAACACATACCACAATAAACCATAACAACCTTGAATTCGATTTCCCACATGCCCCAAGACCAAACATTGCAACTTCCCAATTCATACACCTAACCCCTGTCAAACCTTTAACCATACCTCCCATTCCTGCTGAGCATACTTACAATTCCAAACCAAATGCATCACACTTTCTGATTCACCACATCCTTCTCTCGGGCAAACCTCAGACTTAACTAAATCCCTTTTTTTCTGAACCTCCCTCACCGGCAAAATATTCTGCAAACTCATCCATACAACATCTTTCTGTCTATTAGACACGCCCTTTATTTGCAAATTCTTCCACACTCTTTTAGCTACATTTGACCTTAAATTCATTATATCACAGACAACTTCATTCTTACATATTTCATTCATTACCTTCTTCTTGTTTTTAAAATCCTCCATTTTCAAAGCCAACAAATCATACTTTCTAACAAAACTTTCTATCACCAAATACCATTTAGGACACTTAAAGGCCACCGGAACTCTAACATCTCTTTTCTTCCACTTCAATCCAAACAACATCCACCCTGCCATATAACTCATCATATAAGCACATTTATTCTTCCTCCCATTCATTACAACAAGCATCTTAATATATGTTATCCCCAAGAACAACCCCAAATTTGGTAAACCAAGTCCTCCATTCTCTCTCGCTTTGTACACATACTCTCTTTTCAATTTCTCCTTTCAATTTCTCCATCTTACTACCCCATAAAAAAGTGAAAATCATTTTCTCTACTTTCTTTACTTTCGTACCATTCACTGGAAAAACACCAAACACAAACCATACTAAAGGTAGAACAACAGACTTAACAATTAACACTTTCCCAGTCAAGCTTAGAACTCTCAGTCTCCAAAAATTAAACTTCCTTTCAATCCTTTTTTCGCATTCATCCCAACTCTCATTTCCTCTCAAATCATCATTCAAAAAAACACCCAGCACTTTAATCGCCCCATCTTCATGCTTCACATCCTTCAATCTCATCTGACTATCACCAAAACATTTAAAAGAACACTTACTCCAGTTTACTCTAAAACCTGATGCGCCACAAAATAAGTCCAAAATTAATCTTGCTCTCCTCATTGCGGGCACACTATTATTTACAATAACCACATCATCCATATATCCCAAAACACTTACATACTTACCCCCACTACCTGGAACTAACATACCCCTCATCACTTTATCTTTCCTAATCAAGCACATCAAAACCTCTATAACACTTATAAACAACACCGGAGACATAGGACATCCCTGTCTTACCCCTGACTGCACACTTATCTTCTTACTTAAAGAACCATTCACCAAAATCTCACTAGACACTCCATCATATAAACTCTTAACACACTTCACAAAACAATCCGGATACCCCATCACTTCCAATACCTTAAACATATACTCATGCGATACCCGATCAAAAGCCTTTTCAAAATCAATCGTCAACACCATACACTTCTGTCTTCTATCCAAACAATCACCAATCACATCCCTCAACAAAATTAAATTCTCCATCATACTTCTCCCAGGTACAGCACACACTTGATCCTCCCCTACTACCTTATCCACCACCCCACGCATACGATTTGCCAAAAACTTACTAAAAACCTTACAATCAGCATTCAACAAAGTTATCGGCCTCCAATTCTCCACTCCTTTCTTCTCACCTTTCTTAAAAATTAACACAACCACTCCTTCTTTCATTGTCTCACTTATCTTACCACTATGCCACATATACTTACACACCTCAAACAAATCTTCTCCTATCCATTCCCAAGCACTCACATATAACTCAATCGGAATCCCATCCTTCCCAGGCGTTTTATTTTTCTTGGCGTCAAAAACAATCTTCCTAATCTCATCCATACTCATTTCATTCTTCATTCCCTCTCCATCCTCCATACTTAACCTTTCATCTAAACAATTTAATACATCCTGCATTAGACTTTTATCCACACCTTTCTCCTCATACAAAGTTGAATAAAATTCCTCTACCACTTTCACAACCCCTCCCCCACTTACACACTGACCTTCTCCATTAATAATCTCAGTCATATCTTCTTTCTTTCCACATACCTTCTTAAAGAAAAACCTAGTACATTTTTCATTTTCTTCTAAAAATTGCACTTTAGATCTAAAAATAATTTCCCTTCCTTTCTTTTCCATTAACTGCTTCATTTTTTCCTTTGCATTCACCAATAAGTCATCCACATTAACACCTAATCTATCTAGCTTTCTCAGCCATGCAATTCTCATACCCAAATCCTTATATTCATTCCTCAGTAACCTTGCTTTCTTATAACCCCATTTCCTGAAAAAAACTTTTATTCTCTTTTTCACCCAGTCCCACCATTCTAACACATCCTCCCATTCATCCTTCCTCCTCCTCCATTTCGTATATTCAATCCTAAAATATTTCATTACATTCTCATCATCCAGTAATTTAACATTTAACTTCCACAACCCTCTCCCATAAACACTTTCAACGTTCCCTTCCACACAACACCTTAAACACATATGATCCGAGAAACATACATCCTCCTGCAAAAAATTAATGCATTTTATATTTTTTGATAAAAAAACAAAATCTATCCTAGATTCAATGCCCCCTGCCTCTGATTTATAAGTACATGGTGGTGGTCTCCCCATCATGGATTCAGCTGCATCTACAAAAGAGAAATCACTAATTAGTTTACCTAACATACATCCTTACACATCTTTTTTCTCACCCTCTAACACACTATTAAAGTCACCCACCATTATTGTTTCCATTCTCCCAACCAAAAACACATTCAGCTTTTCCAACAAACTCACCCGTTCCTCTTTTTTCGTTGACCCATAGACATTGATAATTTTAAATTTCCACTCTTTACACTTAATCACAGCCAACATACATCTCCCAGCTTCCACTATAGTATAAGAATCCACACACATACTACTATTCTTTAACAAAATACCTACACCCGAATTCCTATTTTCACATGATCCTGACCACAAAGATTTCCCATACACCCATTCACTCTCATCTATCACTTCGTCTATCCCACATTCTTGCACACATATTATGTCCACAGGCTGGTTTTTTAGGAATTCAAAAATGGAAGTCCTTCTTGCTTTGGACTTTAAAAGCCGAACATTCAGAGATAGAACATTATAGCGAGCCTTATCCCTCATGATGGATTTTTTTTAAGGGAACAATTCTCCACTCCCCATCTCTTGCTCAGCCTTCTTCTCCTGGGGGGGAAAAAACACACCCAAAGCCTTGAGACATCACCTCTTCCAGGAAAGACTGTTCGTTAGCACTTTCAGGTCCTGGATACATCTCCCTAGGACTGGCCCCCTCACTCACAGGGGAATCCATCCTAGGTCTTTTGCTGAATAAGTCCAAACCCGACTCCTCGGACTCTCTTGTTATTTTAGGAGAAACCCCTTGATCCTCCACCTCTCCTCCCCCTTGAGTTACATTCCATGGCAACTCTGGAGACTTGGATAAAGAGGTGTCCATCTCTCCGTCTCCTTGCAGCCCAGTAGTCACATCTGATGGCAATATCAAGTCCACAACAGGTAAAGAAACCTCCATTTCTCCTTTGTCACCGCCTCCTTCCTCCACAGGACCCTCCTCGCCTCCTTCCTCCACAGGACCCTCCTCGCCTCCTTCCTCCACAGGACCCTCCTCGCCTCCTTCCTCCACAGGACCCTCCTCGCCTCCAACGCTCTTATTAGCATCACTACTCTGTGTGTTATATCTCTCAGGAACCGGAGTCCATGTTCTGGCTGCCTCTGAGTAAGTTTTAGACGTAGACCTAGTATTCAGGGGACAAGCTCTGAAAAGGTGCCCCTCCTGCCCACACACATTACATACCGGGTCATTTGTGCACACCCTGGACACATGCCCGTCCTTGTTACACTTTATGCATCTGACTGAAGCTGCTGCACATTGTTTCATCACATGTCCAAAGCTTCTACATCTTCTGCAAAAAAGTGGATTGCCAGGAAAAAACAGATAACCCCTATCCCTCCCAATGGCAAAAGTCAAAGGAGGATAGCACAAACCACCCGGGCTTGTCACATCTCCCTTAAATTGAACGAAAAACTTATATTTCCCTGTCCAAATACCTAACGGATTCTGCACCTTGTGGGAATACCGTATTTGCTCACAGTACCTGCTCAAGAAGGCAGTAATATTTTCTAAGGGAACATAAGGGTTGTACATAAAGACTACCAGTGGTACATCGTCATTGTACAACAAGGTGAAAGTCACCCCATCAAGCACAGGATCCTTCTCGTATCCCCTCAGGAACTCCAATAGATTGTGACAAGCAGGGGAGTTGTTAAAGACTAAAGTAAAACATCCTTTCCTTGGGTCTTGCAAACACAAAATTTCGTCCTTACTCACATGAAGTCGTCTGAACAGCACCTCCTTGACCAAATATTCCAACGTGAAAATTTCTCTCTTCTCCTCCTCGACGTCGATCCGGAAACCGTTTTTGACCCGGAAATCTCCGGCCTCTGCAGAGCGAATCTTCACTCCCATGTTGATCGCCCTCTCAGCCTCGGCCCTGGCTACGTCCGGACATGCCTTGATCGTAGCCAAAGGGCCGAGAAGCGATAACCAGAAAAGGGTTCGCCCTAGAGGCTGACGGTCCCCAATGCAGAACACTTGTGATGGCGATAGCCTATACAGGCCCCAGCTGCAGAGACAGTCCGGGAGGCTTCTTTCTCTCACAAACAAGGAAAAACGTGCGTGCTACGCTCTGGAATCACCAGAATGCTCCACTTTGTGTTTTTCGTATCTGCATAGCTCCGCCCACCACTGTTGGTAACGCCTTTTCTTCGCACGCAATTCCGGATGCCAAAGCACGCCAAGCAGAAAGACTGATAAGGAGTGAATGGAGAGTACTGAGGAAAAAAAAATTAAAAAAAAAAAAAAAGATGTAGGTAGGCATTGTTGATTGTGATGTCACGGCCCCATTGTTGAGTGTTCCATCAGGGCACTTGTGATGTCATCCACTGACCTGACCTTACTTGACCTCTGACCTTACTAGCCTCTTGTGACACGTGCAGTGTTCCGTCCATTGGCCAGACAAGGCAGGTCCAGCTATTGCTGATACATAGGAAGTGCTGGACTACTTTTTAGCCTCCAAGTCATCCATCCAGTTTACAAGATCCACAAGAGGGAGACACAGGCAAACAAATTTTACTTATTTACTAAAGCACTACAAAAGCTAAATTGGTTACATCCAGCCAACTTGCTACAAAAGGGGAAATTCACAGGAACAAGTCAGCAGCCTGCACAGGTGTGCACAACAGGCCCAAATCAAAGCCATGGTGCGTGGAGTGGAGGTAGGTGCGTGGAGTGGAGGTCCAAACAATGCAGTCCGGTGATATCAAAACAATTCATTCAGGTGATAAGTAGGGATGAGCGAACTCGAACTGTATAGTTCGGGTTCGTACCGAATTTTGGGGTGTCCGTGACACGGACCCGAACCCGGACATTTTCGTAAAAGTTCGGGTTCGGTGTTCGTCGCTTTCTTGGCGCTTTTGTGACGCTTTCTTGGCGCTTTTTGAAAGGCTGCAAAGCAGCCAATCAACAAGCGTCATACTACTTGCCCCAAGAGGCCGTCACAGCCATGCCTACTATTGGCATGGCTGTGATTGGCCAGAGCACCATGTGACCCAGCCTCTATTTAAGCTGGAGTCACATAGCGCCGCCCGTCACTCTGCTCTGATTAGCGTAGGGAGAGGTTGCGGATGCGACAGTAGGGCGAGATTAGGCAGATTAACTCCTCCAAAGGACTTCACTTGATTAATCGATCGATCTGCAGCTGTGCATCATTGAGCTGCTGAAATTCAAATGCTCACTCACTGTTTTTAGGCTGCCCAGACCGTTTGTCAGTCACTTTTTTCTGGGGTGATCGGCGGCCATTTTGTGTCTTGTGCGGTGCTGCGACCAAGTGCATCCAAGCTGCGACCAAGTGCATTTAACCCTCAATGGTGTGGTTGTTTTTTGGCTAAAGCCTACATCAGGGTGAAGCTGTCACACCAAGTGCATTTAACCAGCAATAGTCTGTTCATTTTTTGGCCATATACTAAATCAGGGGCAAGCTGCGCCTGTCACCAAGTGCATTTAACCCTCAATGGTGTGGTTGTTTTTTGGCTAAAGCCTACATCAGGGTGAAGCTGTCACACCAAGTGCATTTAACCAGCAATAGTCTGTTCATTTTTTGGCCATATACTAAATCAGGGGCAAGCTGCGCCTGTCACCAAGTGCATTTAACCCTCAATGGTGTGGTTGTTTTTTGGCTAAAGCCTACATCAGGGTGAAGCTGTCACACCAAGTGCATTTAACCAGCAATAGTCTGTTTATTTTTTGGCCATATACTACATCAGGGGCAAGCTGCGCCCGTCACAAGTGCATTTAACCCTCAGTAGTGTGGTTGGTCAAGCTGTGACACCAAGTGCATTTAACCACCTCCCGTCTGCCCATTGACTATAAACGTCCAGGAGGTGGATCTCTATTTCTGACAGCACGTTTTAAAATGTCCTGCAGCTTTCCCCCCTGTGCTCTGCCCCTGTACACAGAAACTCCGTGACTCAGCTGCCTCCTGACAGCCAAGAACATGGAGCTTTACCCTGAGACCTTTTTTCCTGGTCTCTGTTCTTTTGATCGCTCTGACAAGCAGTCAGAGCGATCACAAATGCATCTACCATCTCCCTCTCAGTACTGCCGGTCAGAGAGGGAGATCGGTATTTAAACTAATTATTGCAATGTTAATGTTAAACTTTAAGACCTGGAGACCGATCAGCATGGTCTCCTGGGCATGTGAGCGCTGTAATTTCCAGTTACAGCGCTCTGACATGCTTATACCGTCTCCCTCTCATTAGTGCTGGCAGGAGAGGGAGATCGGTACATTTACACTGCAGCAGCGATCCCCCCAGCAGCTGATTTCACCTGGAGACCAATCAGCATGGTCTCCAGGACATGTGAGCTCGGTAGTATCCAGTTACAGCACTCAGCTGTTTGGGAGGGAGGGCTGAGGGAGATTGCAATAGCCCCATAGTACCTCTGTGACTCCTGCTGCCTCCAGAATCAGAATGGTCTCCAGGGCATGTGATTACTGTGACATCCAGTCACAGTAATTATGCAGAAGTTTGTGAGTAAACAATAACTTACTATCATCTCCCTCTCCTCACAGCCTGCTAGTGAGGGAGACTGGTATGTACAGAACACTTACTGTAAACACATTTCTTTCTTTCTTTCATTCTTTTTTTTTTTCAATAAATGGCAATCTATCTATCCCTTTTTTTCTTCTATGTATATATACATAAAATACAGTTTTAGGGTATGTGACTGAAATGCTGTGGATTTGCTGCCATGTATTTTCATGTGGCAAGTCCACAGTGTTGTACAGTATCCACACACTGCATAAAAAAAGCAGAAAAAAGCTGCAGTATTGTAGATTTGAAATCTGCGGCATTTAAATTTATACAGTGGATTTCGCTTGCAGAATTCATCCTTCTCAATGAAGAGGATGAAATCTGCTGGCTTTTCCACAACCAAAAAGGTGTTTTTTTGTTTTTTTTCGCTTGAACCCAGCCTAATGCCTTATTCACACATTCGGCTTTCGGTCAGTGATTTTCATTAGTGCCGCCAGGTGCGGCTCTAAACACAGAACAGGCGCAGATATTTCCCTTAGGGCTCATTCACACGACCGTGGTTTTGGTCCCCATCCGAGCCGCATTTTTTGCGGCTCGGGTGTTGACCCATTCACTTCAATGGGGCCGCAAAAGATGCGGATAGCACTCTGTGTGCTGTCCGCATCCGTTGCTCTGTTCCATGGCTCAGCAAAAATTATAGATCATGTCCTATTCTTGTCCATTTTGCGGACAAGAATAAGCATTTCTTTATCCACCTCCCGACCGCCTAACGCGCTGATGCGTCCGGGAGGTGGTTGATTTGTTCCTCCTGGACGCATCGACGCGTCATATCGCACGCAGGCGCGCGCGCTCACAGGAACAGAAGGTAAGCGAGTGGATCTCCAGCCTGCCAGCGGCGATTCGTTCGCTGGCAGGCTGGAGATGTGATTTTTTTTAACCCCTAAAGATATATTAGACGCTGTTTTGATAACAGCGTCTAATATACCTACTACCTGGTCCTCTGGTGGTCCCTTTTGTTAGGATCGACCACCAGAGGACACAGGTAGGTCAGTAAAGTCGCACCAAACACTACACTACACCCCCCCCGTCACTTATTAACCCCTTATAAACCCCTGATCACCCCATATAAACTCCCTGATCACCCCCCCTGTCATTGATCACCCCCCTGTCATTGATCACCCCCCTGTCAGGCTCCGTTCAGACGTCCGTATGATTTTTACGGATCCACAGATACATGGATCGGATCCGCAAAACACATACGGACGTCTGAATGGAGCCTTACAGGGTGGTGATCAATGACAGGCGGGTGATCACCCATATAGATTCTCTGATCACCCCCCTGTAAGGCTCCATTCAGACGTCCGCATGTGTTTTGCGGATCCGATCCATGTATCCATGGATCCGTAAAAATCATACGGACGTCTGAATGGAGCCTTACCAGGGGGGTGATCAATGACAGGGGGTGATCACCCATATACACTCCCTGATCACCCCCTGTCATTGATCACCCCCCTGTAAGGCTCCATTCAGACGTCCGCATGTGTTTTGCGGATCCGATCCATGTATCCATGGATCCGTAAAAATCATACGGACGTCTGAATGGAGCCTTACAGGGGGGTGATCAATGATGGAGGTGATCAGGGAGTCTATATGGGTGATCACCCCCCTGTCATTGATCACCCCCCTGTCATTGATCACCCCCCCCTGTAAGGCTCCATTCAGACATTTTTTTGGCTCAAGTTAGCGGAAATATATATTTTTTTTGTTAGTTTTTTCTTACAAAGTCTCATATTCCACTAACTTGTGTCAAAAAATAAAATCTCACATGAACTCACCATACCCCTCACGGAATCCAAATGCGTAAACATTTTTAGACATTTATATTCCAGACTTCTTCTCACGCTTTAGGGCCCCTAAAAAGCCAGGGCAGTATAAATACCCCACATGTGACCCCATTTCGGAAAGAAGACACCCCAAGGTATTCGCTGAGGGGCATATTGAGTCCATGAAAGATTGAAATTTTTGTCCTAAGTTAGCGGAAAATGAGACTTTGTGAGAAAAAAACAAAAAAAAATCAATTTCCGCTAACTTATGCAAAAAAATAAAAATTCTATGAACTCGCCAGGCCCCTCATTGAATACCTTGGGGTGTCTTCTTTCCAAAGTGGTGTCACATGTGGGGTATTTATACTGTCCTGGCTTTTTAGGGGCCCTAAAGCGTGAGAAGAAGTCTGGGATCCAAATGTCTAAAAATGCCCTCCTAAAAGGAATTTGGGCTGCTTTGCGCATCTAGGCTGCAAAAAAGTGTCACACATCTGGTATCGCCGTACTCAGGAGAAATTGGGGAATGTGTTTTGGGGTGTCATTTTACATATACCCATACTGGGTGAGAGAAATATCTTGGTCAAATGCCAACTTTGTATAAAAAAAATGGGAAAGGTTGTCTTTTGCCAATATATCTCTCTCACCCAGCATGGGTATATGTAAAATGACACCCCAAAACACATTCCCCAACTTCTCCTGAGTACGGCGATACCAGATGTGTGACACTTTTTTGCAGCCTAGGTGGGCAAAGGGGCACATATTCCAAAGTGCACCTTTCGGATTTCGCAGGCCATTTTTTACACATTTTGATTGCAAGGTACTTCTCACACATTTGGGCCCCTAAATTGCCAGGGCAGTATAACTACGCCAAAAGTGACCCCATTTTGGAAAGAAGACACCCTAAGGTATTCCGTGAGGGGCATGGCGAGTTCCTAGATTTTTTATTTTTTGTCGCAAGTTAGTGGAATATGAGACTTTGTAAGGAAAAAAGAGAAAAAAAAAAAATCATCATTTTCCGCTAACTTGTGACAAAAATAAATAAATTCTAGGAACTCGCAGTGCCCCTCACGGAATACCTTGGGGTGTCTTCTTTCCAAAATGGGGTCACTTGTGGGGTAGTTATACCGCCCTGCCAATTTAGGGGCCCAAATGTGTGAGAAGAACTTTGCAATCAAAATGTGTAAAAAATGACCGGCGAAACCCGAAAGGTGCACTTTGGAATATGTGCCCCTTTGCCCACCTTGGCAGCAAAAAAGTGTGACACATCTGGTATCGCCGTACTCAGGAGAAGTTGGGGAATGTGTTTTGGGGTGTCATTTTACATACACCCATGCTGGGTGATAAAAATATCTTGGTCAAATGCCAACTTTGTATAAAAAAATGGGAAAAGTTGTCTTTTGCCAAGATATTTCTCTCACCCAGCATGGGTATATGTAAAATGACACCCCAAAACACATTCCCCAACTTCTCCTGAGTACGGCGATACCAGATGTGTGACACTTTTTTGATGCCAAGGTGGGCAAAGGGGCACATATTCCAAAGTGCACCTTTCGGGTTTCGCCTGTCATTTTTTACACATTTTGATTGCAAGGTACTTCTCACACATTTGGGCCCCTAAATTGCCAGGGCAGTATAACTACGCCACAAGTGACCCCATTTTGGAAAGAAGACACCCCAAGGTATTCTGTGAGGGGCATGGTGAGTTCCTAGAATTTTTTATTTTTTGTCGCAAGTTAGTGGAATATGAGACTTTGTAAGAAAAAAAATAATAATAATAAATCATCATCATTTTCCGCTAACTTGTGACAAAAAATAAAAAGTTCTATGTAACTCACTATGCCCATCAGCGAATACCTTAGGGTGTCTACTTTCCGAAATGGGGTCATTTGTGGGGTTTTTCTACTGTTTGGGCATTGTAGAACCTCAGGAAACATGACAGGTGCTCAGAAAATCAGAGCTGTTTCAAAAAGCGGAAATTCACATTTTTGTACCATAGTTTGTAAACGCTATAACTTTTACGCAAACCATTTTTTTTTTTTTGCCCAAACATTTTTTTTTTTATCAAGGACATGTAGAACAATAAATTTGGCGAAAAATTTATATATGGATGTCGTTTTTTTGCAACATTTTACAGCTGAAAGTGAAAAATGTCATTTTTTTGCAAAAAAATCGTTACATTTTGATTAATAACAAAAAAAGTAAAAATGTCAGCAGCAATAAAATACCACCAAATGAAAGCTCCATTAGTGAGAAGAAAAGGAGGTAAAATTCATTTGGGTGGTAAGTTGCATGACCGAGCGATAAACGGTGAAACGAGTGTAGTGCCAAAGTGTAAAAAGTGCTCTGGTCATGAAGGGGGTTTAAGCTAGCGGGGCTGAAGTGGTTAACCAGCAATAGTCTGTTCATTTTTTGGCCATATACTACATCAGGGGCAAGCTGCGCCCGTCACCAAGTGCATTTAACCAGCAATAGTGTGGTTATTTTTAGGCCATATCCCAGTCTAATTCTGTCACTAAATCCATACCTGTCACCCAGCGCCTAAATACTAGGCCTCAAATTTATATCCCGCTAAATCTCTCGTTACCGCTGTCCTGTTGTGGCTGGGAAAGTTATTTAGTGTCCGTCAAAGCACATTTTTTGTTCTGGGTTGAAGTACAATTCCCAATTTAGCAATTTCATAATTTAGTGGTTTCTGCTATATCAGAGCTATTTGAAATCTATCCCTAAAAGGGTATATAATATTCAAGGTGCACATAGGGTCATTCAGAATAACTTCACACACACCCGCTACTGTGCATTTCCAAGTCTAATTCTGTCACTAAACCCATACCTGTCACCCAGCGCCTAAATACTAGGCCTCAAATTTATATCCCGCTAAATCTCTCGTTACCGCTGTCCTGTTGTGGCTGGGAAAGTTATTTAGTGTCCGTCAAAGCACATTTTTTGTTCTGGGTTGAAATACAATTCCCAATTTAGCAATTTCATAATTTAGTGGTTTCTGCTATATCAGAGCTATTTGAAATCTATCCCTAAAAGGGTATATAATATTCAAGGTGCACATTGGATCATTCAGAATAACTTCACACACACCCGCTACTGTGTATTTCCAAGTCTAATTCTGTCACTAAACCCATACCTGTCACCCAGCGCCTAAATACTAGGCCTCAAATTTATATCCTGCTAAATCTCTCGTTACCGCAGTCCTGTTGTGGCTGGGAAAGTTATTTAGTGTCCGTCAAAGCACATTTTTTGTTCTGGGTTGATATACAATTCCCAATTTAGCAATTTCATAATTTAGTGGTTTCTGCTATATCAGAGCTATTTGAAATCTATCCCTAAAAGGGTAGATCATATTGAAGGTGCACATAGGGTCATTCAGAATAACTTCACACACACCCGCTACTGTGCATTTCCAAGTCTAATTCTGTCACTAAACCCATACCTGTCACCCAGCGCCTAAATACTAGGCCTCAAATTTATATCCCGCTAAATCTCTCGTTACCGCTGTCCTGTTGTGGCTGGGAAAGTTATTTAGTGTCCGTCAAAGCACATTTTTTGTTCTGGGTTGAAATACAATTCCCAATTTAGCAATTTCATAATTTAGTGGTTTCTGCTATATCAGAGCTATTTGAAATCTATCCCTAAAAGGGTATATAATATTCAAGGTGCACATTGGGTCATTCAGAATAACTTCACACACACCCGCTACTGTGTATTTCCAAGTCTAATTCTGTCACTAAACCCATACCTGTCACCCAGCGCCTAAATACTAGGCCTCAAATTTATATCCCGCTAAATCTCTCGTTACCGCTGTCCTGTTGTGGCTGGGAAAGTTATTTAGTGTCCGTCAAAGCACATTTTTTGTTCTGGGTTGAAATACAATTCCCAATTTAGCAATTTAAAAATTTAGTGGTTTCTGCTGTATCAGAGCTATTTGAAATCTATCCCTAAAAGGGTATATAATATTCAAGGTGCACATAGGGTCATTCAGAATAACTTCACACACACGCTACTGTGCATTTCCAAGTCTAATTCTGTTAGTAAATCCATACCGGTCACCCAGCGCCTAAATACTAGGCCTCAAATTTATATCCCGCTGAATTTGAATACAATACATTGGGCCAAATAATATTTTGTTGTTGTGGTGAACCATAACAATGAGAAAAACATCTAGTAAGGGACGCGGACGTGGACATGGTCGTGGTGGTGTTAGTGGACCCTCTGGTGCTGGGAGAGGACGTGGCCGTTCTGCCACATCCACACGTCCTAGTGTACCAACTACCTCAGGTCCCAGTAGCCGCCAGAATTTACAGCGATATATGGTGGGGCCCAATGCCGTTCTAAGGATGGTAAGGCCTGAGCAGGTACAGGCATTAGTCAATTGGGTGGCCGACAGTGGATCCAGCACGTTCACATTATCTCCCACCCAGTCTTCTGCAGAAAGCGCACAGATGGCGCCTGAAAACCAACCCCATCAGTCTGTCACATCACCCCCATGCATACCAGGGAAACTGTCTCAGCCTCAAGTTATGCAGCAGTCTCTTATGCTGTTTGAAGACTCCGCTGGCAGGGTTTCCCAACGGCATCCACCTAGCCCTTCCCCAGCGGTGAAAGATATAGAATGCACTGACGCACAACCACTTATGTTTCCTGATGATGAGGACATGAGAATACCACCTCAGCATGTCTCTGATGATGACGAAACACAGGTGCCAACTGCTGCGTCTTTCTGCAGTGTGCAGACTGAACAGGAGGTCAGGGATCAAGACTGGGTGGAAGACGATGCAGGGGATGATGAGGTCCTAGACCCCACATGGAATGAAGGTCGTGCCACTGACTTTCACAGTTCGGAGGAAGAGGCAGTGGTGAGACCGAGCCAACAGCGTAGCAAAAGAGGGAGCAGTGGGCAAAAGCAGAACACCCGCCGCCAAGAGACTCCGCCTGCTACTGCCCGCCGCCATCTGGGACCGAGCACCCCAAAGGCAGCTTCAAGGAGTTCCCTGGCATGGCACTTCTTCAAACAATGTGCTGACGACAAGACCCGAGTGGTTTGCACGCTGTGCCATCAGAGCCTTAAGCGAGGCATTAACGTTCTGAACCTGAGCACAACCTGCATGACCAGGCACCTGCATGCAAAGCATGAACTGCAGTGGAGTAAACACCTTAAAACCAAGGAAGTCACTCAGGCTCCCCCTGCTACCTCTTCTGCTGCTGCCGCCTCGGCCTCTTCTGCTGCTGCCGCCTCGGCCTCTTCCTCCGCCTCTGGAGGAACGTTGGCACCTGCCGCCCAGCAAACAGGGGATGTACCACCAACACCACCACCACCACCTCCGTCACCAAGCATCTCAACCATGTCACACGGCAGCGTTCAGCTCTCCATCTCACAAACATTTGAGAGAAAGCATAAATTCCCACCTAGCCACCCTCGATCCCTGGCCCTGAATGCCAGCATTTCTAAACTACTGGCCTATGAAATGCTGTCATTTAGGCTGGTGGACACAGACAGCTTCAAACAGCTCATGTCGCTTGCTGTCCCACAGTATGTTGTTCCCAGCCGCCACTACTTCTCCAAGAGAGCCGTGCCTTCCCTGCACAACCAAGTATCCGATAAAATCAAGTGTGCACTGCGCAACGCCATCTGTGGCAAGGTCCACCTAACCACAGATACGTGGACCAGTAAGCACGGCCAGGGACGCTATATCTCCCTAACTGCACACTGGGTAAATGTAGTGGCAGCTGGGCCCCAGGCGGAGAGCTGTTTGGCGCACGTCCTTCCGCCGCCAAGGATCGCAGGGCAACATTCTTTGCCTCCTGTTGCCACCTCCTCCTTCTCGGCTTCCTCCTCCTCTTCTTCCACCTGCTCATCCAGTCAGCCACACACCTTCACCACCAACTTCAGCACAGCCCGGGGTAAACGTCAGCAGGCCATTCTGAAACTCATATGTTTGGGGGACAGGCCCCACACCGCACAGGAGTTGTGGCGGGGTATAGAACAACAGACCGACGAGTGGTTGCTGCGGGTGAGCCTCAAGCCCGGCCTGGTGGTGTGCGATAATGGGCGAAATCTCGTTGCAGCTCTGGGACTAGCCAATTTGACGCACATCCCTTGCTTGGCGCATGTGCTGAATTTGGTGGTGCAGAAGTTCATTCACAACTACCCCGACATGTCAGAGCTGCTGCATAAAGTGTGGGCCGTCTGTTCGCGCTTCCGGCGTTCACATCCTGCTGCTGCTCGCCTGTCTGCGCTACAGCGTAACTTCGGCCTTCCCGCTCACCGCCTCATATGCGATGTGCCCACCAGGTGGAACTCCACCTTGCACATGCTGGACAGACTGTGCGAGCAGCAGCAGGCCATAGTGGAGTTTCAGCTGCAGCACGCACGGGTCAGTCGCACTACAGAACAGCACCACTTCACCACCAATGACTGGGCCTCCATGCGAGACCTGTGTGCCCTGTTGCGCTGTTTCGAGTACTCCACCAACATGGCCAGTGGCGATGACGTCGTTATCAGCGTTACAATACCACTTCTATGTCTCCTTGAGAAAACACTTAGGGCGATGATGCAAGAGGAGGTGGCCCAGGAGGAGGAGGAAGAGGGGTCATTTTTAGCACTTTCAGGCCAGTCTCTTCGAAGTGACTCAGAGGGAGGTTTTTGGCAACAGCAGAGGCCAGGTACAAATGTGGCCAGACAGGGCCCACTACTGGAGGACGAGGAGGACGAGGATGAGGAGGAGGTGGAGGAGGATGAGGATGAAGCATGGTCACAGCGGGGTGGCACCCAACGCAGCTCGGGTCCATCACTGGTGCGTGGCTGGGGGGAAAGGCAGGACGATGACGATACGCCTCCCACAGAGGACAGCTTGTCCTTACCCCTGGGCAGCCTGGCACACATGAGCGACTACATGCTGCAGTGCCTGCGCAACGACAGCAGAGTTGCCCACATTTTAACCTGTGCGGACTACTGGGTTGCCACCCTGCTGGATCCACGCTACAAAGACAATGTGCCCACCTTACTTCCTGCACTGGAGCGTGATAGGAAGATGCGCGAGTACAAGCGCACGTTGGTAGACGCGCTACTGAGAGCATTCCCAAATGTCACAGGGGAACAAGTGGAAGCCCAAGGCCAAGGCAGAGGAGGAGCAAGAGGTCGCCAAGGCAGCTGTGTCAATGCCAGCTCCTTTGAGGGCAGGGTTAGCATGGCAGAGATGTGGAAAACTTTTGTCAACACGCCACAGCTAACTGCACCACCACCTGATACGCAACGTGTTAGCAGGAGGCAACATTTCACTAACATGGTGGAACAGTACGTGTGCACACCCCTCCACGTACTGACTGATGGTTCGGCCCCATTCAACTTCTGGGTCTCTAAATTGTCCACGTGGCCAGAGCTAGCCTTTTATGCCTTGGAGGTGCTGGCCTGCCCGGCGGCCAGCGTTTTGTCTGAACGTGTATTCAGCACGGCAGGGGGCGTCATTACAGACAAACGCAGCCGCCTGTCTACAGCCAATGTGGACAAGCTGACGTTCATAAAAATGAACCAGGCATGGATCCCACAGGATCTGTCCGTCCCTTGTCCAGATTAGACATTAACTACCTCCCCTTAACCATATATTATTGGACTCCAGGGCACTTCCTCATTCAATCCTATTTTTATTTTCATTTTACCATTATATTGCGAGGCTACCCAAAGTTGAATGAACCTCTCCTGTGTCTGGGTGCCGGGGCCTAAATACTGTATATGCCAATGGACTGTTCCAATGTTGGGTGACGTGAAGCCTGATTCTCTGCTATGACATGCAGACTAATTCTCTGCTGACATGAAGACAGATTCTCTGTTACGAGACCTCCCTCCTCTGCCTGGGTGCTGGGCCTAAATATATGCCAATGGACTGTTGCAGTGGTGGCTGACGTGAAGCCTCATTCTCTGCTATGACATGCAGACTAATTCTCTGCTGACATGAAGACAGATTCTCTGTTACGGGACCTCTCTCCTCTGCCTGTGTGTGTGCTGGGCCTAAATATATGCCAATGGACTGTTGCAGTGGTGGCTGACGTGAAGCCTCATTCTCTGCTATGACATGCAGACTGATTCTCTGCTGACATGAAGACAGATTCTCTGTTACGGGACCTCCCTCCTCTGCCTGGGTGCTGGGCCTAAATATATGCCAATGGACTGTTGCAGTGGTGGCTGACGTGAAGCCTCATTCTCTGCTATGACATGCAGACTGATTCTCTGCTGACATGAAGCCAGATTGTCTGTTACGGGACCTCTCTCCTCTGCCTGTGTGTGTGCTGGGCCTAAATATATGCCAATGGACTGTTGCAGTGGTGGCTGACGTGAAGCCTCATTCTCTGCTATGACATGCAGACTGATTCTCTGCTGACATGAAGCCAGATTCTCTGTTACGGGACCTCTCTCCTCTGCCTGTGTGTGTGCTGGGCCTAAATATATGCCAATGGACTGTTGCAGTGGTGGCTGACGTGAAGCCTCATTCTCTGCTATGACATGCAGACTGATTCTCTGCTGACATGAAGACAGATTCTCTGTTACGGGACCTCCCTCCTCTGCCTGGGTGCTGGGCCTAAATATATGCCAATGGACTGTTGCAGTGGTGGCTGACGTGAAGCCTCATTCTCTGCTATGACATGCAGACTAATTCTCTGCTGACATAAAGCCAGATTCTCTGTTACGGGACCTCTCTCCTCTGCCTGGGTGCTGGGCCTAAATTTATGAAAATGGACTCTTACAGTGGTGGGTGACGTGAAGCCAGATTCTCTGCTATGGGACCTCTCTCCAATTGATTTTGGTAAATTTTTATTTATTTAATTTTTATTTTAATTCATTTCCCTATCCACATTTGTTTGCAGGGGATTTACCTACATGTTGCTGCCTTTTGCAGCCCTCTAGCTCTTTCCTGGGCTGTTTTACAGCCTTTTTAGTGCCGAAAAGTTCGGGTCCCCATTGACTTCAATGGGGTTCGGGTTCGGGACGAAGTTCGGATCGGGTTCGGATCCCGAACCCGAACATTTCCGGGATGTTCGGCCGAACTTCTCGAACCCGAACATCCAGGTGTTCGCTCAACTCTAGTGATAAGCCAATTAACCTAACAATTAAGCCATCAATCTTAATTGGAATTGAGGTGTTTGGAGAGGTGACTGACTGGCTGGCTGGGTTGCTTGGTGCTGGAACAAACCCACACACAGCTGATGCAATTAGGAGATTGACAGGCTAGATGCAGGTATGCAGAAAGCAGCACAGCACAAACCTCACAGGGGAGAAGCTGAAGTGCAGACTCCTGAGGCAGGACACAGCAACTTGACACTTGCTCGCTGCTGCCAGGATGCTTACAATCCATCTCTCAATTTCATTCAGTTTTTTCATACTGGAATAGAAAGGGTACACCGGTCCTGGAGGTACTGCAATACCAGGTCAATGCGTGGAGTGGACAGAGCAAGCTCTTTTTCCATCTCCCTGTTCGAAAAATCCATTTAATATATGGTCCCCAGATAGGGGACGTATCAGATATTAAACTGATAAGAACAGATTTTTTTCAGTTGATATTTAACCATCGAGGGGTAAAAATCGTTTATTAAAATCATAACAATATTACATCAGAAAATATAAAACCGTTTTTACAGGTGACATCATAAAAAACAACGGGTTTTATAAAATCATATAACTGAGGCCCACTCTCTTAAAAACCACTTGTGGCACACAAAAGGCGTTCTTTTTTTATCAAATAAATAATAATTGTACATTTTGTCTAAAACCATCTTTAAAACATTTTCTTCGGAAATAAGATCATTTTTAAAAACTAAAATATTCCGGGCCGACCATAGAGCTACTTTAACGCAGTTCGTGATCTTCCATGCCATTGTCCTTTTGATTCTTGAAGGGCACTCCAGACACCCATAAAAGACACCGTCCAAAGATAAAGCTTTCAGTCCTGAGATCTTCTTCATCAAGGGGAACATTTTTATCCAGATTTTTTGTGCAAAATAGCAGTACCAAAACAGATGGTAAACGTCCTCCTCCTCTCTGCATGCTCCCCTAGGACACTCCGCGGTGCTTGTCAATCCTCTTCGGTGCTGGAATGCCCGGCATGGAAGACACTCATGTACGCAGCTCCAGGCCAGGTCCTTCTGTGCGTTAAAAAGATCGTTTTCATTAATATTTCTCCAGGTCTGCTTACACTTGGTTTCACTAAAATTCTTAATAGGGACCATCAGTTTATTGTCATTAATATCTTTTAAAATCATCCTCTTTAAAATCGCCGCCCTCTTTTGGCTAAGGTTAAAAGTAGCCTATATTATTTTTTCTAAAAATCTTATTAGAAGCGGGTAGATTAAAAGAGTAGGGAGAATTTAAAACTGTCTTAAACCATCCGAACTTTCTCATAAAATACCCAGTATTATAACGAATAAAAAATGACCAATAGTTATCCTTAAAAAGAGCATTAAAACAGTAGCTAAAATACTTAATTAAAAGAAACGTCTTTATATCTGTAAAATCTTTTCCACCTTTATTTTTAGGAAGCATTACCGTATCTCGTCGCAGCTTGTCCATCTTGGAACCCCAGAAGAAATTAAAACAGGCCTTGTTCATTTTTTTAAACATACGGTCCGATGGAGGGAATACCATACCAAGATATAATAAAATAGGTAAAACTATCATTTTGATAATTAAAACCTTCCCCTCCATCGTCAGCTTCCTTAGGTTCCACATGCATAATTTCTTACCAATCTTTTCAGTAACCATGTCCCAATTCCTGAGGCCGTCATTGGACTCGCTGAAGGTGACACCTAAAATCTTAATAGACTCAGACTCAGGAATGTTGATATCATTTAAAACCATCTCTCCGATATTTAAAATATTACTTTTGTTAAAATTAATTTTAAAACCGGAGGCACAACAAAAATATTTAACTTGTTTTGTTGCCTTTTGAATTGCAAGGGTGTCCTTACAAATCACTGCGACGTCGTCCATGTACCCCACTACTTTAGCCTCTAGTCCCCCTCCACCTGGCAGGGGGACTCCGCGTATCTGTTTATTTTTCCTTATCATAGTTAAAAGAGGCTCCAGAGCACAAATAAAAATTAGTGGGGACAAAGGACACCCCTGCTTCACACCAGATTTTAAAACAACATCCTGAGTCTTAAAACCATTGACTAAAATCTTACTAGTACATTGGTTATAAAAAGCTCTCAAAGATAATATAAACCCCTTTGGTATACCCATCTTCTTTAAAACTTTAAAAAGGTAAAAATACGACACGCGATCAAAAGCCTTCTCAAAGTCTAAAGATAAAATGGCAACTTTTCCGTTTCTTTCATTCGTATAATTAATAATATCTTTTAAAAGGTTAATATTGTCCCAGATGCTTCTCCCGGGCACCCCGCAGACCTGGTTTTGGTGTATAATTTTATGAATTACTTTTTTTAGTCTGTTCGCACATAGCTTTGCCATGATTTTGTAGTCACAGCAAAGCAATGTGATCGGTCTCCAATTTTTTATGTCTGTTTTGTCACCTTTTTTGTATAAAAGGGAGACCTCGCCTTTTTTTTCCAGGATCCCGGGAGAGCCTTGGACCTAAAAACTTCTTTTAAAAGAGAAAATAAATCTTCTTTTAAAATGCCATAAAATGTAATATAAAACTCAATAGGTATACCATCGGGGCCAGGCACCTTCTCCTTCTTAAAACTCTTGACCGTTTCTAAAACTTCTTGCTCTGTAATATCCTGCAATAAAAATAAAAATCTTTGAGAGTCAGAATCTAAAACATTCTCAATCCCCTTCAGCGAGTCCTTCATAAAATGCTTATCAATTTTTTTCTCATTAAAAAGTTCAGAATAAAATTCATGAACTTTTTTAAGAATACCATTTATCTCTCTTACCCCCCCCCAAGCTCCTCGATCTGGGCACGTTTTTCCTGTATTTTTTTAAAAAAGTACCTGGAGCAGGTCTCGTTCTCCTCAATATGTTGGATTTTGGAGCGAAACATTATTTCTTTACTTTTCTGCTCCAGGCACTGTGAAATCTCTTTTTTTATGTCAGAGATTTCTTTTTTAACATCCATTCCCAAATCGTGGAGCTTGTACTGTGTCTGCAGGCGGGTATTTAGATCATCATAAAATGTCTTTTTTCCTTGGGCCTTGAGTTTCCCTCTATTAATAAAAAAAGGTCTTAATTTTCTTTTTCATGCTATCCCACCATTCTGCAATAGGTCTTCTGGGGTTCCTTACCCGCCTGCAGTACTTGTAAAACACAATAAAATCGGATAAAATTTTGGGGTCTTTTAAAAGGGAGACATTCAGTTTTCATGTTTTTTTCTTTTTGTGGTTGCCACCTAACTGCACCTTAAAAGACAATAATTTATGATCTGAAAAAATATTGGTTAAAAGCTTGCAATTAAAAGGCAGTACTTGATTTGAGCAGAAAATAAAATCGATTCTAGATTTACAGGTAGCGTTACCCCAGGTGACGCCGGCCTCTTCAGATAAATTACTGTTACATTTTTTAAAAACATCAGTAAGTTTAAAATCTAAAATTATATTTTTTAACATAGAGGAAGTTTTATCATAATTCCTGCTTACCGCATTTGAGAACCGGCGTTCCCCTCTTAAAATACAATTAAAATCTCCTGCTAAAATCAAAGGTTCGGAATCGTTAATAAAAAGGGGTAAAATTTCTAGCATCTCCGCTCGTTCCTTTTTATCCGTAAAACCATAAAAATTTAAAAACTGCCATTTAATACCATCAATAAAAGCCTTTACTAATAAAATTCTCCCTGGTAAAATCTCACTTACATGCTCTATTAAAATATTTCCTTTAAATAAATTAGCAATACCTCCAGACTTAGCTTCATTCGACCCTGACCACACTGAGGGTCCATATTTCCAATCTTCTTTGTATTTTTTGTAATTCTGTTTGTGCGGTATACAACATTCTTGTAAGAAAAAAACTGTTGCAGTAAAAACGGATAAATATTTAAAAAGTGCTACCCTTTGGGTTTTTGAATGAATGCTTCTAGTGTTAACAGAAATACCTGTTAAAAGAGCCATGATAAAAAAGTAAAAAGGGAGATATTATCCTCTCACCCGGACATGACTTCAGACACCATCTGCAAGACCAGACATATTGTTTCCACTTTCTTCACCTTCACCACCAACCGGATCTGATGTTACCGTTTCCAATGAGCCAGTTGGAGAGGAGCTACCTTCACTCAGCTGACCCCCCTCGTCCATCCACACTCTTACCGGATATGGACCCCAAACCGTACTTATTGCCAGTACTTCGGGTATCGGAACCGTGGTGTCACTCCCCTCCCTTTCCGGGGCAGAGGTTTCATTTAATACGGTCTCGGGAATAGTATGCTGCTCTGTGGCATTTGTAGTCTGCACCTCCTCACCGCTAGGTTGAGGAAGGATGCCCTGTTGGGTGCCTAAGGGATCGGCCTCTGGTCCCCCAGCTGGCTTCCTTCCTAGGCCCGTTTTAACCACCTCAGCAAAATCCCTCCTTATTTTAGACACCGCGGCTCCACCTGGGTCCTCCGTGGTGCTTATTTGTTGTCCAGGTACCGAGTGCGGGCCAGGCGGATCAACCTCATTAGGCTGGCCCCTCTCCATTTCTGGAGGGGGTTTGTCCGTCAGTTCATCACTGGACTTCCGCTTTTGTTTATTCCACCTTTGGTCTCTCGGTTCACCTGGTTGGGGGGGGTCCACTGGTCATATCCATTTTTTCGTCCGCTTTAGGCTCCTCTCCTTGGGGTTGTGGTTCCGCTCGGTATTCTGGCTTCATCTGGTGTCCTGGTGTCCTGCCTCAGGTTTTGACCTAAAAGGGCAATCACGAGATAGATGACCTAAACGTTGACAGGAGTAGCATTTTTTCCCAGCCATACATTCACTAATATCATGCTGCGTACTCCCACAATTTCTACAAGTGCATTGACAATTTTCTAAAATATGTCCGTATTGTTTACAGGATCTACAGTATGGTGGCATACCTGAAAAAAACATGTCTCCAACCATATCACCTAATTTGAAACGAGCTGGGGTAATTCATATCCTCCTGGAAATTTTGGATCACGGCAACAGATTACCTTATATAACCACTTTGACGTCCAAATCCCGGCACTATTAAAAATCTTTCTCACAGATAACATTTTGTTAAAATAAGTTGATAAAAAAGCACTGATAATATTCACATCTGCAAACGGGCAATACATTTTTACAATTATGGTTTTAGACTCATCAATTTCATTTTCGTATATTTTTAGCCCTTGCACTCTAATATCACTTATTTTTGATGGTATTTTAGCAACAAAATCTTTAAATATTCCATTTTGGGTAAATGTTACATCATATATTCTTCAGAAGAAAAAAGAGAGGACCCCGGGTATCCCAAAAACAGATGGAGGACAATGCCTACACAATAAAAATGCAATGGGGCACCCGAAAAGAGGTGACTCGGTACAAGCTCTGAGTATAATAACGAAGAAGAAGAAAATAAGCTCAGAGTACCAAAGAGATAATTAAATAGATATTTTATTGTTTTAAAAGCATGATTAAAAACACACATACATATGATGCCATAGACAGGGTGGAGGGAACAAGGAATGGGAGAAGAGCGCCACCCTGGATGAACACACAGATCACACAGTACATAATACAAAATTGGTAAGGTCATGAGAAAGATATGCGGGGTACAGTGACCAGCTCATGGACTAAATATAAATATATAGAAATATATAAAGAGTGGTATAAGGCAAGTAAGGGTCAGTGAGAAAACCGGCTACAGCTGTAGTGCATGGTATGCTGACCAAAAGAGTAATACAGAAATTGTATAAGACCAGCAGAACAATAAAAGGAGCCAAGTGAGAAATCTCAACATCGGCAGCACATAGCCGTAGGAGGGAGACTATGACCTAAAACCTGTGGACAAGGAGACCAGGATGGCGCTACCCCAACGCACGTTTCGGCGTGCCTTTGTCAGGGGGTAACGCCATCACTGTGAACCAAGTATTTAAAGTCTTCTCAAACCAATGAAAAAGCAGCACTTACTCGTCCCCAGGTGTGTTAGCTAACTGGCGCGCGCAAATCGAACACTGACACATCCGGCAACCCCGTGGCCGGCGTCCCGCCAGCACACCCACATCACATGACATAGTCACCCGATCGGGCGGCGATGACGTAAGGACGCTCGGGCGCGAGGCGCCGCCGAATGACGCGCGCACGCATCACAAGAGGGGAGGAGGAGCAGAACGTCAATATGACAGGGTATAGTGTTTGGCGAAAAGGTAAATAGTTTCAATCAGGAGCAGAATAATGCATGCGGCATCCAAATAGATATATCTATACCAGAAAGACCGAACGTCTACTTATCATATAGTGTCAGATACCCATAATAACTCAACATATAAATAAAAACATTCAAAGAGGGGATGCATATAAACAACGAGTCCATAATTAAAGTAGAAATATGATTGAAATACAAATAAAAACAGATCATGATTGAAAGAGAATAGTAATAAATACCAAGGTGTAAATAAAGTCCATAATTGGGATAGAGACATAGAAACATAGAATGTGTCGGCAGATAAGAACCATTTGGCCCATCTAGTCTGCCCAATATATCTGAATCCTATGAATAGTCCCTGGCCCTATCTTATATGAAGGATAGCCTTATGCCTATCCCATGCATGCTTAAACTCCTTCACTGTATTTGCAGCTACCACTTCTGCAGGAAGGCTATTCCATGCATCCACTACTCTCTCAGTAAAGTAATACTTCCTTATATTACTTTTAAACCTTTGCCCCTCTAATTTAAAACTGTGTCCTCTTGTGGTAGTATTTCTTCTTTTAAATATGCTCTCCTCCTTTACCGAGTTGATTCCCTTTATGTATTTAAAAGTTTCTATCATATCCCCTCTGTCTCTTCTTTCTTCCAAGCTATACATATTAAGGTCTTTTAACCTTTCCTGGTAAGTTTTATCCTGCAATCCATGTACTAGTTTAGTAGCTCTTCTCTGAACTCTCTCTAGAGTATCTATATCCTTCTGGAGATATGGCCTCCAGTACTGCGCACAATACTCCAAGTGAGGTCTCACCAGTGTTCTGTACAGCGGCATAAGCACTTCACTCTTTCTACTGCTTATACCTCTCCCTATACATCCAAGCATTCTGCTGGCATTTCGTGCTGCTCTATTACATTGTCTTCCCACCTTTAAGTCTTCTGAAATAATTACTCCTAAATCCCTTTCCTCAGATACTGAGGTCAGGACTGTGTCAAATATTCTATATTCTGCCCTTGGGTTTTTACGCCCCAGGTGCATTATCTTGCACTTATCCACATTAAATTTCAGTTGCCAGAGTTCTGACCATTCTTCTAGTTTTCCTAAATCCTTTTCCATTTGGCGTTTCCCTCCAGGAACATCAACCCTTGTTACATATCTTTGTGTCATCAGCAAAAAGACAAACCTTATCCATCGAGGCCTTTTGCAATATCACTTATGAAGATATTAAACAAAATTGGTCCCAGTGCAGATCCCTGTGGAACCCCACTGGTAACATGACATTGTTTTGAATGTTCTCCATTGACTACAACCCTCTGTTATCTGTCACTCAGCCACTGCCTAATCCACTCAACAATATGGGAGTCCATGCTCAATGACTGCAGTTTATTGATAAGTCTTCTATGTGGGACAGTGTCAAAAGCCTTACTAAAATCTAGATATGCGATGTCTACTGCACCTCCACCGTCTATTATTTTAGTCACCCAGTCAAAAAAATCTATAAGATTTGTTTGACATGATCTCCCTGAAGTAAACCCATGTTGTTTTTCATCTTGCAATCCATGGGATTTTAGATGTTCCACAATCCTATCCTTTAATAGGGTTTCCATTAATTTGCCTACTATTGATGTCAGACTCACTGGTCTATAGTTGCTCGATTCCTCCCTACTACCTTTCTTGTGAATGGGCACGACATTTGCCAATTTCCAATCTTCCGGGACGACTCCTGTTACTAATGATTGGTTAAATAAATCTGTTAACGGTTTTGCCAGCTCACCACTAAGCTCTTTTAATAATTTTGGGTGTATCTCATCAGGCCCCTGTGACTTATTTGTCTTCACTTTAGACAGCAAACTTAGAACATCTTCCTCTGTAAAGACACATGCATCAAACGATTTATTAGTCATCCTTTCTAGTGGAGGTCCTTCTCCTTCTTTTTCTTTTGTAAAAACTGAACAGAAGTATTCATTCCGGCAGTTGGCTAGCCCTTTATTCTCTTCTACATACCTTCCGTCCTTTGTTTTTAATTTAGTTATTCCTTGTTTTAATTTCCTTTTTTCATTTATATATCTGAAGAATGTCTTATCCCCTTTTTTCATAGACTGAGCTAGTTTTTCTTCTGCCTGCGCTTTAGAAGTTCTTATAACTTGCTTGGCCTCTTTCTGCCTAATCTTGTAGATTTCCTTATCTTCATTGCTCTGGATTTTTTTATAATTACAAAATGCTAGCTTTTTATTTTTAATGATTTGGGCCACTTCTGCTGAGTACCACAGTGGTCTCTTCCTTTTTTTGCTTTTACTGACAAGTCTAATGCAATTTTCTGTTGCCTTCAATAATGCACCTTTTAAGTAGTCCCATTTCTCCTGGACTCCATGTAATCTGTTCCAGTCTGATAAGGACTCATTTATGACAAATTTCATTTTTGAAAAGTCTGTTTTTCTAAAATCTAAAACTTTTGTTTTTGTGTGGTGGGACTCTTTCACAGTTCTTATATTGAACCACACTGACTGGTGATCACTAGATCCCAAGGTTTCGCCTACAATGACATCATATACCGAATCCCCATTTGTGACTACCAAATCCAAAATGGCCTCCCTCCGGGTTGGCTCCTCAACCATTTGTTGTAGGGATAACCCCAGTAGGGAATTTAGAATATCTGTACTCCTGGTAGAACTTGCTATTTTGGTTTTCCAGTTTATATCTGGAAGATTGAAATATCCCATAATGATAACTTCTCCTTTCATCGTCATTTTAGCTATTTCTTCAACTAGTAGAGACATGACTGAAATAAAAACGGATCATAATTAAAAGTAATAATGAGTGCCAAATAGGGATGAGCGAATTCGAACTGTACCGAATTTTGGGGTGTCCGTGACACGGACCCGAACCCGGACATTTTCGTAAAAGTCCGGGTTCGGGTTCGGTGTTCGTCGCTTTCTTGGCGCTTTTGTGACGCTTTCTTGGCGCTTTTTGAAAGGCTGCAAAGCAGCCAATCAACAAGCGTCATACTACTTGCCCCAAGAGGCGGTCACAACCATGCCTACTATTGGCATGGCTGTGATTGGCCAGAGCACCATGTGACCCAGCCTCTATTTAACTGCGACAGTAGGGAGAGATTAGGCAGATTAACTCCTCCAAAGGACTTGATTAATCGATCGATCTGCAGCTGTGCATCATTGAGCTGCTGAAATTCAATTGCTCACTGTTTTTAGGCTGCCCAGACCGTTTGTCAGTCACTTTTTTCTGTGGTGATCGGCGGCCATTTTGTGTCTTGTGGTGCGCCAGCACAAGCTGCAACCAAGTGCATTTAACCCTCAATGGTGTGGTTGTTTTTTGGCTAAAGCCTACATCAGGGTGAAGCTGTCACACCAAGTGCATTTAACCAGAAATAGTCTGTTTATTTTTTGGCCATATACTACATCAGGGGCAAGCTGCGCCTGTCACCAAGTGCATTTAACCCTCAATGGTGTGGTTGTTTTTTGGCTAAAGCCTACATCAGGGTGAAGCTGTCACACCAAGTGCATTTAACCAGCAATAGTCTGTTTATTTTTTGGCCATATACTACATCAGGGGCAAGCTGCGCCTGTCACCAAGTGCATTTAACCCTCAGTAGTGTGGTTGGTCAAGCTGTCACACTAGGTGCATTTAACCAGCAATAGTCTGTTCATTTTTTGGCCATATACTACATCAGGGGCAAGTTGCGCCTGTCACCAAGTGCATTTAACCCTCAATGGTGTGGTTGTTTTTTGGCTAAAGCCTACATCAGGGTGAAGCTGTCACACCAAGTGCATTTAACCAGCAATAGTCTGTTTATTTTTTGGCCATATACTACATCAGGGGCAAGCTGCGCCTGTCACCAAGTGCATTTAACCCTCAATGGTGTGGTTGTTTTTTGGCTAAAGCCTACATCAGGGTGAAGCTGTCACACCAAGTGCATTTAACCAGCAATAGTCTGTTTATTTTTTGGCCATATACTACATCAGGGGCAAGCTGCGCCCGTCACCAAGTGCATTTAACCCTCAGTAGTGTGGTTGGTCAAGCTGTCACACCAAGTGCATTTAACAAGCAATAGTCTGTTAATTTTTTGGCCATATACTACATCAGGGGCAAGCTGCGCCTGTCACCATGTGCATTTAACCCTCAGTAGTGTGGTTGGTCAAGCTGTCACACCAAGTGCATTTAACCAGCAATAGTGTGGTTATTTTTTGGCCATATCCCAGTCTAATTCTGTCACTAAATCCATACCGGTCACCCAGCGCCTAAATACTAGGACTCAAATTTATATCCCGCTAAATCTGTTGTTACCGCTGTACTGTTCTGGCTGGGCAAGTTATTTAGTGTCCGTCAAAGCACATTTTTTGTTCTGGGTTGAAAAACAATTCCCAATTTAGCAATTTCATAATTTAGTGGTTTCTGCTATATCAGAGCTATTTGAAATCTATCCCTAAAAGGGTATATAATATTCAAGGTGCACATAGGGTCATTCAGAATAACTTCACACACACGCTACTGTGCATTTCCAAGTCTAATTCTGTCACTAAATCCATACCGGTCACCCAGCGCCTAAATACTAGGCCTCAAATTTATATCCCGCTAAATCTGTCGTTACCGCTGTACTGTTCTGGCTGGGCAAGTTATTTAGTGTCCGTCAAAGCACATTTTTTGTTCTGGGTTGAAAAACAATTCCCAATTTAGCAATTTCCTAATTTAGTGGTTTCTGCTGTATCAGAGCTATTTGAAATCTATCCCTAAAAGGGTATATAATATTCAAGGTGCACATAGGGTCATTCAGAATAACTTCACACACACGCTACTGTGCATTTCCAAGTCTAATTCTGTCATTAAATCTATACCGGTCACCCAGCGCCTAAATACTAGGCCTCAAATTTATATTCAGCTGAATTTGAATACAATACATTGGGCCAAATAATATTTTTGTTGTTGTGGTGAACGATAACAATGAGGAAAACATCTAGTAAGGGACGCGGACGTGGACATGGTCGTGGTGGTGTTAGTGGACCCTCTGGTGCTGGGAGAGGACGTGGCCGTTCTGCCACATCCACACGTCCTAGTGTACCAACTACCTCAGGTCCCAGTAGCCGCCAGAATTTACAGCGATATATGGTGGGGCCCAATGCCGTTCTAAGGATGGTAAGGCCAGAGCAGGTACAGTCATTAGTCAATTGGGTGGCCGACAGTGGATCCAGCACGTTCACATTATCTCCCACCCAGTCTTCTGCAGAAAGCGCACAGATAGCGCCTGAAAACCAACCCCATCAGTCTGTCACATCACCCCCATGCATACCAGGGAAACTGTCTCAACCTCAAGTTATGCAGCAGTCTCTTATGCTGTTTGAAGACTCCGCTGGCAGGGTTTCCCAACGGCATCCACCTAGCCCTTCCCCAGCGGTGAAAGACATAGAATGCACTGACGCACAACCACTTATGTTTCCTGATGATGAGGACATGGGAATACCACCTCGGCATGTCTCTGATGATGATGAAACACAGGTGCCAACTGCTGCGTCTTTCTGCAGTGTGCAGACTGAACAGGAGGTCAGGGATCAAGACTGGGTGGAAGACGATGCAGGGGACGATGAGGTCCTAGACCCCACATGGAATGAAGGTCGTGCCACTGACTTTCACAGTTCGGAGGAAGAGGCAGTGGTGAGACCGAGCCAACAGCGTAGCAAAAGAGAAAGCAGTGGGCAAAAGCAGAACACCCGCCGCCAAGAGACTCCGCCTGATACTGACCGCCGCCATCTGGGACCGAGCACCCCAAAGGCAGCTTCAAGGAGTTCCCTGGCATGGCACTTCTTCAAACAATGTCAAGGTCAATGACGACAAGACCCGAGTGGTTTGCACGCTGTGCCATCAGAGCCTGAAGCGAGGCATTAACGTTCTGAACCTGAGCACAACCTGCATGACCAGGCACCTGCATGCAAAGCATGAACTGCAGTGGAGTAAACACCTTAAAACCAAGGAAGTTACTCAGGCTCCCACTGCTACCTCTTCTGCTGCTGCCGCCTCGGCCTCTTCTGCTGCTGCCGCCTCGGCCTCTTCTGCTGCTGCCGCCGCCTCGGCCTCTTCCTCTGCCTCTGGAGGAACGTTGGCACCTGCCGCCCAGCAAACAGGGGATGTACCACCAACACCACCACCACCTCCGTCACAAAGCATCTCAACCATGTCACACGGCAGCGTTCAGCTCTCCATCTCACAAACATTTGAGAGAAAGCGTAAATTCCCACCTAGCCACCCTCGATCCCTGGCCCTGAATGCCAGCATTTCTAAACTACTGGCCTATGAAATGCTGTCATTTAGGCTGGTGGACACAGACAGCTTCAAACAGCTCATGTCGCTTGCTGTCTCACAGTATGTTGTTCCCAGCCGGCACTACTTCTCCAAGAGAGCCGTGCCTTCCCTGCACAACCAAGTATCCGATAAAATCAAGTGTGCACTGCGCAACGCCATCTGTGGCAAGGTCCACCTAACCACAGATACGTGGACCAGTAAGCACGGCCAGGGACGCTATATCTCCCTAACTGCACAATAGGTAAATGTAGTGGTAGCTGGGCCCCAGGCAGAGAGCTGTTTGGCGCACGTCCTTCCGCCGCCAAGGATCGCAGGGCAACATTCTTTCCCTCCTGTTGCCACCTCCTCCTACTCGACTTCTTCCTTCTCTTCTTCCACCTGCTCATCTAGTCAGCCACACACCTTCACCACCAACTTCAGCACAGCCCGGGGTAAACATCAGCAGGCCATTCTGAAACTCATATGTTTGGGGGACAGGCCCCACACCGCACAGGAGTTGTAGCAGGGTATAGAACAACAGACCGACGAGTGGTTGCTGCCGGTGAGCCTCAAGCCCGGCCTGGTGTTGTGTGATAATGGGCGAAATCTCGTTGCAGCTCTGGGACTAGCCAGTTTGACGCACATCCCTTGCTTGGCGCATGTGCTGAATTTGGTGGTGCAGAAGTTCATTCACAACTACCCCGACATGTCAGAGCTGCTGCATAAAGTGCGGGCCGTCTCTTCGCGCTTCCGGCGGTCACATTCTGCTGCTGCTCGCCTGTCTGCGCTACAGCGTAACTTCGGCCTTCCCGCTCACCGCCTCATATGCGACGTGCCCACCAAGTGGAACTCCACCTTGCACATGCTGGACAGACTGTGCGAGCAGCAGCAGGCCATAGTGGAGTTTCAGCTGCAGCACGCACGGGTCAGTCGCACTACAGAACAGCACCACTTCACCACCAATGACTGGGCCTCCATGCGAGACCTGTGTGCCCTGTTGCGCTGTTTCGAGTACTCCACCAACATGGCCAGTGGCGATGAGGCCGTTATCAGCGTTACAATACCACTTCTATGTCTCCTTGAGAAAACACTTAGGGCGATGATGGAAGAGGAGGTGGCCCAGGAGGAGGAGGAGGAAGAGGGGTCATTTTTAGCACTTTCAGGCCAGTCTCTTCGAAGTGACTCAGAGGGAGGTTTTTGGCAACAGCAGAGGCCAGGTACAAATGTGGCCAGCCAGGGCCCACTACTGGAGGAAGAGGAGGACGAGGATGAGGATGAAGCATGGTCACAGCGGGGTGGCACCCAACGCAGCTCGGGTCCATCACTGGTGCGTGGCTGGGGGGAAAGGCAGGACGATGACGATACGCCTCCCACAGAGGACAGCTTGTCCTTACCCCTGGGCAGCCTGGCACACATGAGCGACTACATGCTGCAGTGCCTGCGCAACGATAGCAGAGTTCCCCACATTTTAACGTGTGCGGACTACTGGGTTGCCACCCTGCTGGATCCACGCTACAAAGACAATGTGCCCACCTTACTTCCTGCACTGGAGCGTGATAGGAAGATGCGCGAGTACAAGCGCACGTTGGTAGACGCGCTACTGAGAGAATTCCCAAATGTCACAGGGGAACAAGTGGAAGCCCAAGGCCAAGGCAGAGGAGGAGCAAGAGGTCGCTAAGGCAGCTGTGTCACGGCCAGCTCTTCTGAGGGCAGGGTTAGCATGGCAGAGATGTGGAAAAGTTTTGTCAACACGCCACAGCTAACTGCACCACCACCTGATACGCAACGTGTTAGTAGGAGGCAACATTTCACTAACATGGTGGAACAGTACGTGTGCACACCCCTCCACGTACTGACTGATGGTTCGGCCCCATTCAACTACTGGGTCTCTAAATTGTCCACGTGGCCAGAGCTAGCCTTTTATGCCTTGGAGGTGCTGGCCTGCCCGGCGGCCAGCGTTTTGTCTGAACGTGTATTCAGCACGGCAGGGGGTGTCATTACAGACAAACGCAGCCGCCTGTCTACAGCCAATGTGGACAAGCTGACGTTCATAAAAATGAACCAGGCATGGATCCCACAGGACCTGTCCGTCCCTTGTCCAGATTAGACATTAACTACCTCCCCTTAACTATATATTATTGTACTCCAGGGCACTTCCTCTTTCAATCCTATTTTTATTTTCATTTTACCATTATATTGCGAGGCTACCCAAATTTGAATGAACCTCTCCTCTGTCTGGGTGCCGGGGCCTAAATATATGCCAATGGACTGTTCCAATGTTGGGTGACGTGAAGCCTGATTCTCTGCTATGACATGCAGACTAATTCTCTGCTGACATGAAGCCAGATTCTCTGTTACGGGACCTCTCTCCTCTGCCTGGGTGCTGGGCCTAAATTTATGCCAATGGACTGTTGCACTGGTGGCTGACGTGAAGCCTGATTGTCTGTTACGGGACCTCTCTCCTCTGCCTGGGTGCTGGGCCTAAATTTATGACAATGGATTGTTGCAGTGGTGGCTGACGTGAAGCCTGATTCTCTGCTATGACATGCAGACTGATTCTCTGCTGACATGAAGCCAGATTGTCTGTTACAGGACCTCTCTCCTCTGCCTGGGTGCTGTGCCTAAATTTATGCCAATGGACTGTTGCAGTGGTGGCTGACGTGAAGCCTGATTCTCTGCTATGACATGCAGACTGATTCTCTGCTGACATGAAGCCAGATTGTCTGTTACGGGACCTCTCTCCTCTGCCTGGGTGCTGGGCCTAAATTTATGAAAATGGACTCTTACAGTGGTGGGTGACGTGAAGCCTGATTCTCTGCTATGATATGAAGACTGATTCTCTGCTGACATGAAGCCAGATTGTCTGTTACGGGACCTCTCTCCTCTGCCTGGGTGCTGGGCCTAAATTTATGAAAATGGACTCTTACAGTGGTGGGTGATGTGAAGCCTGATTCTCTGCTATGATATGAAGACTGATTCTCTGCTGACATGAAGCCAGATTGTCTGTTACGGGACCTTTCTCCTCTGCCTGGGTGCTGGGCCTAAATTTATGACAATGGACTGTTGCAGTGGTGGCTGACGTGAAGCCTGATTCTCTGCTATGACATGCAGCCAGATTCTCTGCTATGGGACCTCTCTCCAATTGATTTTGGTTAATTTTTATTTATTTAATTTTTATTTTAATTAATTTCCCTATCCACATTTGTTTGCAGGGGATTTACCTACATGTTGCTGCCTTTTGCAGCCCTCTAGCCCTTTCCTGGGCTGTTTTACAGCCTTTTTATTACCGAAAAGTTCGGGTCCCCATTGACTTCAATAGGGTTCGTGTTCGGGACGAAGTTCGGATCGGGTTCGGATCCCGAACCCGAACATTTCCGGGAAGTTCGGCCGAACTTCTCGAACCCGAACATCCAGGTGTTCGCTCAACTCTAGTGCCAAACCATGATCATAACAATCAACAGATCAATGGTAATATAAAGAGAGATACCGTAAAGTGACAAGCCGCATACTATACATACTGTAATACAACATGAACAATACACCCCAAATATAGCCATGCATGAAAGTGTAAAAGTGCATGTGTATAAATTTATGGGTATGAAAGAGTTCTCATTACCTCTGCAATATAAAAGAAAAGACCAAAGAACAAACCAAAAACACAAAGCCATGGTCACAGTAGTAGATAGATACAAAATTAAGAAACATACCCTAACTATATATATTACCCAATGGATTGGTGAGTCCATAATTAAAAAAGGAGACATATTAAAATACAAAAGACCAAAGTGGTGACAAGGGAATGAATAGTGAAAATTGGATAGAAGATGATGCTGGACTAGAATGAATAATACATAATTGGCATATCCAGTAATGGTGAACATAAAGTGCAATAGTGGACAAATAATAATAAAAAAACATGGAATATAAACACCAGAAAATCATGATAGCGAATTCAGATGCACAGTTGATGCAAAAATGTGCATCTGTATCCCTAACAGGGTGAACTCCGTACAGATATGTATTATGCAGTCTAATAGAATATCGTGGCTCGTGGTGGTGAATAAACAAAAAATAATAATGATAAAAAGATATATATATATATGTAAAAAGGAATTGATAATGGATAATAAATAATGATAAAAAAGAAGAAAAATAATAAATGAAAAGAATAATAATAATAAATAATATATCAAGCACACTATAACAATGTGTCACCATAAATAATAACAATATGGCATGTGCGTTTAGCAGCAAAATAACAAGGACTCCAATGATGACCAATGTGTGGCCAGACAATTCCTCATTTCCTCCCAATGGGAGTGATATTTACTAATAAATCTGATCTTATTGTCAGATACCCTATCTCCCTTGGTTTGCAGAAGTTGAGTCTGTCCCTGAGTCTTGGCCCGCCAGTAGGCCTTAATGGATCGGTGGCTGTAGCCTCTCCTAAGAAAAACGGTTCATCAGGTCAATGGCTTGTTTTTCAAAGGTCGCAT